>NC_090390.1:38020231-38137629 GCF_036365525.1 Heterodontus francisci | reverse complement strand
TGCAGACGCAGGGAGAACTTGCAAACTCCACACAGGCAGTACCCGGAACTGAACCCGGGTCGCTGGAGCTGTGAGGCTGCGGTGCTAACCACTGTGCTGCCCATAGATTTAAAGTGATTGGTGGTAGAAAGATTAGAGGAGAGATGAGTAAAAGTATTTGCCCCCAAGAGGGGTGGTGGAGGTCTGGAACTCACTGGCTGAAAGGCAGAAACCCTCAATTCATTCAAGAGGAGTCTGGATATGCACCTCAAGCGCAGTAATCTGCAGGGCTACAGACCAAATGCTGGAAGGTGGGATTCGAATGCGGTGGAACTTTTTTCGGCTGGCACAGACACGATGGGCCAAGTGGCCTCTTTCTGTGCCGTAAACTTTCTATATTTCTATAAGGACTCTGGGACTGAAACTGTATTTAAATTCCATTTATTCCAGACTCTACTCCAACTATCAAAGCTGTTTTCCTTCTGTAATCTATTTGTGTGTGTGTCTCGTGTGAATGTATGCGTGAATGCATAGCGTATTTTAGTAATTTTAACCAGTTTAGAGTATTAAGAATAATAAACTTGTATCTTTGTTGTTTAAACGCGAAAGAACCTGTCTGATTGGTTCATTGGCAATTATATTAGAGGAACAGGAGGAAGCGCTCACTGAGGTGGTAAGTTCAATCACTGTATAAAAAAAAAAGATAAACTCTGCAGTCAAACCAGAGAAGCGGTGAAAGGGGAGCCTGAGACCCCCTCCTCACTTAGCCATAACCACCTTTACACTGATTTTATTCCAGTTAATATTAGAGTAGTTGAAATCCCTTGTTATTTTTGCCTTATTGCGTCTGCACTTCTCAGCAATTTGCCTACGTGGTTTCTCTTCTATCTCCCTCTGTTTGTGGATGTATAGTATACTAACAGCAGTGTGATTGCCCTTTTTCGCTCCTCTGTTCAGTCCATATGGCCTCATTTGATGATCCCTCCCTCATAGCTGTAATTGTTTCTTTAACCAATGTTGCGACCTCCCTTTTTTTTTATTCCACTCTCTATCCTGACTGAAAACCCTGAAGCCAGAATGTTAAGCTACCATTCTTGCCCTCCTTAAAGCTGCTTTTTAGTAATAGCTATGATATCATATTTCCAAGTGCATATCTGTTCTCTCAGCTCATCTGCCTTATTTACTGGACTCCTTGCATTGAAGCTCCTTTGTTTATTTTCTTGCCTTTGTTTCCTCTGCCTTCCATACTTGCTTACTAATTTTCTGCATTTCATTTCCAGCTTTGCTTCTCTCCCTTCTGAATCTACGCTCCAGATCCCATCTCCCTGCCATGTTAGTGTAAACCATCTCTAACACCAGTAAACCTCCTCATCATGGGTCTTGGTCCCAGCCCTGTTGAGATCCAACCCATTCAGCTTGTGCAGGTCCTACCTATCTCTGAACAAGTCCTAATCACCCAGGAATCTAGAGCCCTCCTTCTGCACCATCTCGCCAGCCACGCATTCATCTGCACTACCCTGCTATTTCTGTACTCACTAGTGCATGGCACTGGCAGTAATCTGGAGATTACAACCTTTTGAGGTCCTGTTAGAGGACAAAATGTATTCTAGAACACCTGCAGTAGCTGCCTGCTCCTCCTTATCTGTCTGGCATTCTCTCGCTGCCTGCAAAATCTTATGACTGTGGGGTGACCATCTCCTGAATGTGCTACCCACTTAGCTCTCAGCCTCACTGCAGTGACAACAGCTGCTGCTGAAGCTCCTCCAGCTGATCACATTTCCTGCACATGTGATTGTGCAGGACACAAGAAGCATCCTGGAGTTCCCACATGGCACAGGATGTGCATTCCATGGGATTGAGGTGCCCTGCCATGCCTCTATTTATGTGACGACTAACTAAATTTCTTTGTTTAACCCACTACCCTGACTTGAGAGGAAAAATAAGACAGCGTTAATACTCAGTAACTGGTCACTACTGTCGTGTGACCTCACTCCTTGTTTTTTTTTGAATTTGCTGAATATATACTGCTGCCTCCATTGAAATCCACAGTCTGCCCTGGGTCTTCTCTGCTGCTCTATTTTAGCTTGGCTTATAGTTTTTAGTCTATTAACTAATTAATTGATCTAGTTTTAAGTTAGAGGTAGATTAAATGATGTATTGATAAAACATCTTTGGGTTCACCTTGATTTTGCTTGCCCATATTCTTTCACGCCCTCTCTTGGTTTCCTAATTTCCTATTTTGATTTCATCCCTGCACTTTCTACTATAAGTATTGGAAACAAAAAACAGTAGCTTTGCACCAAATTCCCAACTTCTGGGGCTGGATTTTCATTTCAGGGTCCTGATCCCAACACTGGGCTGAATTCCAGGTCAGGACCCTATAAGTGATTTTCGAGGAGGTGACTAATTAAGTGACCACTTGCAGGAGCCCCGTACAATTAAGGATGGTAGGCAGGTTTCCGAGGCTGAGGGGCCAATAGGAAGCCATCCAGCACTGGCAGATCGGTAGCCCCATCAGAGGTGGGAGCTGCCAATGTAAGTAGGTGAAAGAGCGGGTGCCTCAAGTTGGAGGCTTATGACCACAGCTTTGGCCCTGTGATTATTGAAGCTGCGGGAGGAGGGGCTTATCTTTAATGGTAGAATGCTGGCCTGGCCCACCCCGCCCCTGGCCTGCTGCTGGGAAGTCGCCTTCATCCCTTGGCCAGGTTTCAGCCTCAGCAGGGGGCCCACAGGCCAAGTGGAAAATTTCAGTCGGCATCAGTTGGGGCGGCACAGTGGCGCAGTGGTTAGCACTGCAGCCTCACAGCTCCAGGGACCCGGGTTCGATTCTGGGTACTGCCTGTGTGGAGTTTGCAAGTTCTCCCTGTGTCTGCGTGGGTTTTCTCCGGGTGCTCCGGTTTCCTCCCACAAGCCAAAAGACTTGCAGGTTGATAGGTAAATTGGCCATTATAAATTGTCACTAGTATAGGTAGGTGGTAGGGAAATATAGGGACAGGTGGGGATGTTTGGTAGGAATATGGGATTAGTGTAGGATTAGTATAAATGGGTGGTTGATGGTCGGCACAGACTCGGTGGGCCGAAGGGCCTGTTTCAGTGCTGTATCTCTAATCTAATCTAATCAACATAGTGGCCCCAATCATCTTAGGCAGTCCCTCGGAAACGAGGATGACTTTCTTCCACTCCAGGGTTGTGGGTCCTTAGGTGACTGAATAGTCCAATTCTAGATTCGCACAATCTGCCACAGGTGGGGCAGGTGGTGTTTGGTAAGGCAAGTGAATGGGATGCTCGAATTTCTGTACGCTCCTTCTGCTGTTTGCGCATGGCCGCTGTCTGGGCATGTCGATGTTGTTCGAACTGGCTGGCAGCGTCACGGATGCTTCTTCTTCATTTTGGGCGGTCTCGGGCAAGAGATTCCTGCAAATCAGTGGAGATGTCACTTTTTTTTTAGGGAGGCTTTAAGGACATCCTTGTAGTGGCCTCCTGGTAACCTCTTGCCGTGACAGAGCTTGGAGTGGGAGTCTTGTATCAGGCATGCGGATGATGTGGCTCGCCCAGCATAACTGACTAGCCATGACCGGTGTCTCGATACTGGGGGTTTTGGCCTGAGAGAGGACACTGATATTGGAGCACCTGTCCTACCACTGAATTTGCAGGATCTTGCAGAGGCACCGCTGGTGATGTCTCTCCAGGGCTTTGAGATGTCTGCTGTATAGTGTCCACATTTCCGACGCATTTAGGAGGGCAGGTAACCTTGTAGCCCTGTAGACCATGAGCTTGGTGCCAGATTTGAGGTCTTTGTCGTCAAACACTCTTTTACTCAGATGACCGAGGGCTGTGCTGGCACACTGGAGGCGATGCTGAGTTTCATTGTCAATGTCTTTGCTGAGAGGAGGCTCCCAAGGTATGAGAAGTGATTCACGTTTTCCAGTGGTTCGCCGTGAATCTTGATGGGCAGGGGGCAGTGTTGCGCTGCGGGAACAGGCTGGTCGAGGACCTTTGTCTTCCAGATGTTTAGCTTAAGGCCCATTTTTTCACATGCCTCCGTGAATGCATCAACAAGGGTTTGAAGCTCTGCCTCTGTGCGCATTACACAAGGGTCGTCGGCGTACTGCAGCTCAATGACAGGTTGGGGTGACCTTGGTTCTGGACTGGAGGCAACGTAGGTTAAATAGTTTCCCGGGTGGCCCTAATAGGCCCTTCAGTATACCTAATTGGCTAGTCTCCCACAAGCAGCATGATCAAAAATGGCTCCGGACGCTGAAACATGACCACAAACTGGCACGCTGGCTGGTGGCGGGAAATTGTGGGCCCGTCCACCTCTGGTCCTGCCTCCACGAGAGTTTGAAAATTTGGCACCTGCACTCTACCTGAGGACACTCTGAACATGTCTCTCAAAGCCTTTGGAAAGGAGAAGTAAATTTGCCAGGATTCGCTTAAATTGACTTGCAGGAATGACCTGTTCTTGTTTACTTTGTCCCGACTTCTTGCATTAGTAAATCTGTATGAGCACCTTGCTGGCAATGCTACCACAGGTTTTAGCACAATATAAACGTAACTATAATGTGGTTGTATTTGTAGAACAAAAAGCAGTTTAATTGGTACTTTGTTTTTAGAAGTGCTTTTGAATATAAAATGTTTTACTCAGTAAGTTGTGATCTTTTCTGCATGGTATGTTATCTATTTTCATTGTTGTAGTACTTAATTCCCACAGGTCTGTGAAACACTATACTTGGATTAAAAAAAACAGTCGTGTGATTTCATCACATGCTGTACATAACTTTTTGTATTGGAAGTTCGATGCACTCATTTTTCATACATTGCGAATAGTCCTGCAGTACCTCGCCTATTGGAAAATGAAACACTTTCCAGTCAGTTCTGATGAAAGGTCACAGACCTGAAACGTTAACTCTGTTTCCTTCTGCAAAGATGCTGCCAAACCTGAGTATTTCCACACGTTCTGCTCTCATTTCAGTATAAAATACTGTTTTGTTTCAAAAGTGTTGATACGTAAAATGCTGACCTCCATGCATTCTGATTCAGTCTTGAATTTCAGGAGCTCCAGGCTTTGCACTTCTCCATAATGACTTGCAAGCTGCTCAACTAATAGGAAATCTACTTATTTCAAGACAAGTGAATCTTAGTTTTTCCTGCTCCATGCCTACAAAGTACCCCACCTAGTGGTCCAACCAAGAATTGAGCAAATCTTAAAGTTTATGTCCACTGTTGAAGTAATTTTGAGAGGTAAACCCCCAGGGATTCAAAACAATAACTATTTGGGAAGTTCTAAAGGTTGCACGGTTGTCAATTTGCACTCGAAGTACTTAATTTTGTCCAAGCTCATACTGCAGTTGGAAGACTATGAATGCCCATATATTAGAAAATACTGTTTCCCAATTCTTAGCTGTTATTAATGATCGGTAACTATAGTAGTTTATGGATTTTTAAATTTAATATTGAGAAGGATTAATGAATTTAAAACCACTGGCAATCAGAGTCTAGAATTCTATTTGACTAATTATAATAACTCATGAGAAATGCATCCAGTTTACCCAGGTTATTTTCCTTTTATGCAATGAGCAACTTAAAAGTCAGTGCTTTCATTTATTCCAGCCAACCTTAGTGCTTATTCCCTCAAGAAGTTTTGTGGAACATTTTAGCTATCCTAACTGACACAGTAATCAAAGTATGTACAATTTTCTGGTACACTTTTTAAACAACATCACTATTTTATATTTAAAAAATCAGGTATCTATATGTTTGTAAAACTTGTCATTCCTTTCTAAACTTATAATTGTTAGTTTCAAACAAGGTTACTTCTTGGCTCTAGTGCACTGACACTAGTTTGTTATAGGAAAACAATTGCGCTTAAGCCAATACACTTATTCCAGTAGGTTTTATTGTTATATGATGCTCTTAATTCATCAGCTCAAATTACACCTACCATTAAAGATGGACCAGTGCTCACCTGTACTTCACCCTGATGTAGTATAGTTAAAATATTCTTTGGACACAGCCCAAGTTTAGAAAATCCAAATCTGTAATTATATACTAATGGATGTTTTGCAGAGTTCAAATGACCTGGTTCAAAGATTTCTCATCACCATTGTGCTTTGGTAAATTCTAGTGGCAATGCTGCTTAAATTACTTGGCATCCTGCTTTTAGGTATTATTCCTGAATGGGATTTAAGTTTTGAATGTGAGATTTTGCTGTGTTATTAATGAAAGTGTTTGGAAACACATTATATAGCAAATTGAAGTATTATTGCTTTGGTTAAGTAATTGCAGGTTTGTGATTATAGGGAAATTATTGGCAGTTAAATATTATGTTAAACTGCTGTTTGTGGAAGGGATAGTGTCATTTAGTGTGTGAGAAAATGCAAATGTTGATTTTACTTGGAAATTCAAATAGCTTCTTCCTTTGATACTTGCTCCTACTGTTTGCCTTTTGGATTTGTTTGGATTCTCAACTCAGTAACAAGTGTGGATTTAATTGGCTTATGGTTCAGTAGCAATGTAGTATTAACTGGCAATATAAAAGAAAAAGAGGTGCAAGAAGTAACTATTTTTGAAAGTGTAGCATGTTTGACTTCAGAAGACAACAGCTAACTCATGCATTCATTGGCTTAACTCCTCTCTTAAGCAGAATGCCCAAAGCAATTGTTTTAAAAGTATGCTTTACATTTTAGAGGCTGTACTTTAATCCCTGATTCTTTGTTTCATCCGTCATCCTTCCCTCCCCTCCCCCTTCTAACAGCATAAAATGTGAGAACACTCAGCACCACATAGTCTGTTTCCATTTGAAGGAAAAGATGGTCATGGATGTTTGGTACTCTATAACTATTGTCAGCACCATTCATTAATTGTCTAATAGGAGCCAAATGCCAGATACTTTCCCCTCTCCTCCCCAAAGAAGCTCTCCAGTATAACAAGGTGCTTCATCATTTTACTGACATGCCTGAGAATTGACAAAACCTGCTGTTAGGCAATTCTAGGCCTTCAGTCCTTAATGTGGTTGAGAGATAGGTCATGCTACAATTGGGCTGGCAGACCATAAAATCTAGGCTGTTTCAGGATTTGGAGTTATATTATCAGCTTCTAAGAAAACACCATTATTGCTCAAGTTTTCATTTTCTGTCATTTTTATAGATTTTTTTTTTTGTTTGGTATTGACTGATTAAGTTTAAAGCAATAAGTTGTTTGCCAATAAAATGAGCAGTTTCTATATTTCAAATGCTTTTCCTGCCAGATTTCTGTCAAGTTTTCTCCTCTCCCCTCTTCTCCTAAAACCGCTGACAGCTTTCTCTCTCTCTGTAGTTGTTGAACATGCTCCAGTACTTCACTAACTGATCAGTTTCGGTATGCAATTTGACTGTGCAGGACTTCATTATTGATCCTGATCCTGTCCTTGTGCATATACTTCCAGCATAAATTCCTGAATGATCAGGAGTTGCCACCCCCACACTCCCCTGCCTTGTCTAAGAGTTCTAAGACAATTCTGTGGTTCTATCACTTCTCCATAACTCAGAATACTCTGTGGATAAACTCCCTGAATGAAATGGGAGGCTCAAACTTTTTCTTGCCAGCTTTCCCACTCTCTCCCTCTCCTAAAACTGTTGACTGTTGCTAGGGTGCAGTTTGGTAGATGTTGGCAGTCCTTCAGTACTTCACCCAAGTGGTCTGTCTTAATACGTGAATCTGGACAATGCTTTTGGAAACTGTTTGAAATGTTTGCATTTTGTTTGCTCTTAATGGCTTATACAGAAAAATGCATAGAAGTTACAACATGGGCCAAATGGCTTGCCCGATCAGTTAATAATGGGCTTTACTCTCTTTAGTCATTATCATATTTACCTACTCTGTTCCCATATTTCTTCTATCTTTTTTGCATCCTTATCAATCTGAGGTGCTACCTTTAATGTCCTGTGATGCCACACCCCCAAATTTCCCTGCTGTTTCACAGCACTGAACCTCCTTCCTTTCAGTGTAGTAATTACTTTTTTTTAACCAAAATACATCATCTCATACACAGACATTGAATTCCATCTGCCACTTTTCAACCCATTTCGCCATCTGATCAACATCCCTTTACAGCTCCTATTGGTCTTCTAAAGAATTAACTATATCTCATATTTTGCTGTCAGATTTTTCACACAATGTCCTCCTATGAATTATTTGGATATATGTGTATCCACAGTTAAGAGATCACCCCAGAATTGAACCGTGTGGGACACCACTACCCACTTGGGCGGCACAATGGCGCAGTGGTTAGCACCGCAGCCTCACAGCTCCAGGGACCTGGGTTCAATTCTGGGTACTACCTGTGTGGAGTTTGCAAGTTCTCCCCGTGACCGCGTGGGTTTTCGCCGGCTGCTCCAGTTTCCTCCCACAGCCAAAGACTTGCAGGTGATTTGTAAATTGGCCATTGTAAATTGCCCCTAGTGTAGGTAGGTGGTAGGGAATATGGGATTACTGTAGGGTTAGTATAAATGGGTGGTTGTTGGTCGGCACAGACTCGGTGGGCCGAAGGGCCCGTTTCAGTGCTGTATCTCTTAAAAAAAAAAAAATAAATAAATTAAATTAAATACCCACCCAAGCACTCTTGGGGTGGGGTGGAGAAATGGCCAATGGCCCTCGACGTCTGCTGTCTGTTTTCTCCCTTCTAATCAATTTTTAATCTAGTTTGCGATACTCCCCCTAATTCCACCCCTTTTAGTCTTCTCCAAAGGGTTTCCTGAAATCTATGCACACACATGGTATTTCTGCTATCTCCATATCTGTTACATCCTTAAAGGAGATTTGTCATGCACTATATTTCCTTTTGAAATCCATGATGGCTACTTCTAACTATTTTCTCGCTACGCGGATGCATGATAATTTCATCCTTAATTAAAGGCTAAAAGTTTTCCTACCACAGATGTTAAGACGACTGGCCTATAATTACCTAGATTAGCTCTGAAGGAGCACATGCATAGTGACGGATGTACCCATCCTGCAAGCCAACTTCATATCAATAGGTGTTAGGCAGTTAGGTGTATTTCAGTGCTTTGATGCATGAAGCTCAAGGAAAATGTTAAGTGTGTTGAGGCTTTCATTTGTAATTTGCATCATGATTTTGTACCATGCTGAAGTACAAAACCTCAAGGGCAATAATGACAGAACTGTAAAGTTGTGAGGGTTTGCATGAATAGGCAGCCAATGTGGAATAGGTTGATGGGCAATATTTTGTGGCATGGAATATTGGCCATTTACCTCCTACTTGGTACTTTTAGGTAGTCTTACCATTCCAGATTCCTTAAAATGTACTGTCTTTTCTCACCATTGGCTCCCACGTTCTACACCGTGTGAAATCCTTAGATTTATTGACTTGATATTTCATGTTACATGTTGCATTGTACAGATTACCCTGATGATTAAAAAATATATATTTCTTGTAAAAATAAGTTTTAGCTTAGTGACCTGCAAAAGCAGTTGTATAGAAGGTGTGGCATTCTCCAGTTGCAAGTTCAACAGTCTTTCCGGTGACCACTTGGCCTGTAGCAGCCAGTTGGATAAGCATTTTATGCAAGATGGTAGAGATGTTAATTTTTACTCCTGTGCAGGTGGGGAATAGTGCTGCCATGCACTGTTCCATCTAAAGGCGGGACTACAAATTAGCAAAATGTACCTTACTCTGGTAACCAAATTTTACAGGATAATCAGCTCAGGGGAATGGAATTCTACGTCTTCTAGTTGAGAGACAAGTATTCCACCGCTTGAACTCCATAGAAACATAGAAAATAGGAGCAGGAGTAGGCCATTCGGCCCTTCGAGCCTGCTCCGCCATTCATTATGATCATGGCTAATCATCCAACTCAGTAACCTGTTCCTGCTTTCTCTCCATACCCTTTGATCCTTTTAGACCCAAAAGCTATATCTAACTTCTTCTTGAAAACATACAATGTTTTGGCCTCAACTGCTTTCTCTGGTGGCGAATTCCACAGGCTCACCACTCTCTCTCTGGGTGAGAAATTTCTCCTCATCTCAGTCCTGAAAGGTTTACCCCGTATCATTAGACTATGACCCCTGGTTCTGGACACTCCCATCATCGGGAACATCCTTCCTGCATCTACCCTGTCAAGTCCTGTTAGAATTTTATAGGTTTCTATGAGCTCCCCCCTCACTCTTCTGAACTTCAGCAAATATAATCCTAACCGACTCAATCTCTCCTCATATGTCAGTCCCGCCATCCCAGGAATCAGTCTGGTAAACCTTCGCTGCACTCCCTCTATGGCAAGAACATCCTTCTTCAGATAAGGAGACCAAAACGGCACACAATATTCCAGGTGTGGCCTCACCAAGGCCCTGTATAATTGCAGCAAGACATTTCTGCTCCTGTATTCAAATCCCCTAGCTATGAATGTCAATATACCATTTGCCTTTTTTACCGTTTGTTGAACCTGCATGCTTACCTTCAGCAATTTGTGTACAAGAGCACCAAGGTTTCGCTGCATATTCCCCTCTCTGTTTATAGCCGTTCAGATAATCTGTTTTTGCTACCAAAGTGGATAACCTCACATTTATCCACATTATACTGCATCTGCCATGCATTAGCCCACTCACTCAACTTGTCCAAATCACCCTGAAGCACCTCTGCATCCGCCTCACAACTCACCTTCCCACCCAGTTTTGTGTCATCTGCAAATTTGGAGATATTACATTTAGTTCCCTCATCTAAATCATTAATATATATTGTGAATAGCTGGGGTCCTAGCACCGATCCCTGCGGTACTCCACTAGTCACTGCCTGCCATTCGAAAAAAGACCCATTTATCCCTACTCTTGGTTTCCTGTCTGCCAACCAATTTTCTATCCATCGCAATACACTACCCCCAGTTCCATGCGCTTTAATTTTACATGCTTATCTCTTATTCTGGTCACCACACTACCAGAAGGACGTGGAGGCTTTGGAGAGGGTACAGAAGAGGTTTACCAGGATGTTGCCTGGTCTGGAGGGTATTAGCTATGAGGAGAGGTTGGATAAACTCAGATTGTTTTCACTGGAACGATGGAGGTGGAGGGGCGACATGATAGAAGTTTACAAAGTTATGAGCGGCATGGACAGAGTGGATAGTCAGAAGCTTTTTCCCAGGGTGTAAGAGCCAGTTACTAGGGGACATAGGTTTAAGGTGAGAGGGGCAAAGTTTAGAGGGGATGTGTGAGGCTAGTTCTTTACACAGAGGGTGGTGAGTGCCTGGAACTTGCTTCCGGAAGAGGTGGTGGAAGTAGGTACGATAGCGACGTTTAAGAGGTATCTTGACAAATACATAGGATGGGAATAGAGGGTTACGGTCCCCGGAAGTGCAGAAGGTTTTAGTTTAGGCAGGCATCAAGATCGGCGCAGGCTTGGAGGGCCGAATGGCCTGTTGCTGTGCTGTACTGTTCTTTGTTCTTATGTGGGACTTTGTCGAAAGCCTTCTGAAAGTCCAAATGAACCACATCCACTGGCTGCCCCTCATCAACTCTACTAGTTACATCCTCGAAGAATTCTAGTAGATTTGTCAAGCATGATTTCCCTTTTGTAAATCCATGCTGACTCTGCCTGATTCTACCACTGTTCTCCAAGTGCTCTGCTATAAAATCTTTGATAATGGACTCTAGAATTTTCCCCACTCCCGACGTCAGGCTGACTGGTCTATAATTCCCTGCTTTCTCTCTACCTCCCTTTTTAAATAGTGGGGTTACATTAGCTACCCTCCAATCTGTAGGAACTGTTCCAGAGTCTGTAGATTTTTGGTAGATGACCACCAATGCATCCACTATTTCTAGGGCCACTTCCTTAAGTACTCTGCGATGCATACCATCAGGCGCTGGGGATTTATCGGCCTTCAATCCCATCAATTTCCCCAACACCATTTCTCTACTAATCCTGATTTCCTTCAGTTCCTCTCTCTCACTAAGCCCTGTGTTCCCCAACATTTCTGGTATGATATTTGTGTTCTCCTTTGTGAAGACGGAACCAAAGTATGCATTTAGTTGGTCAGCCATTTCTTTATTCCCCATAATAAATTCCCCTGTTTCTGACTGTAAGGGACCTACGTTTGTCTTCACCAATCTTTTTCTCTTCACGTACCCGTAGAAACTTCTACAGTCAGTTTTTATGTTCCCCGCAAGCTTGCTCTCTTACTCTATTTTCCCCTTCTGAATCAATCCCTTGATCCTCCTTTGCTGAATTCTAAACTGCTCCCAATCCTCAGGTCTGTTGTATTTTATGGCAGATTTATATACCTCTTCCTTGGATCTAATGCTATCTCTAATTTCCCTTGTAAGCCATAGTTTGGCTACCTTCCCCGTTTACTTTTGCGCCAGACACGGATAAACCTGCTCCATTTCAATTCCCTTCAGACTTCCAGTGCAATAGTTTAATACAAGACTTGTATTCATCAGGCTATATATCAGGTGTACCTATGAACATGTCAGACAGGAAAAGACCAGCTGGTCCATCCAGTTTGTCAAATAGTCTTGATGCCTTATCCATCACAGTACGGACACTTTCTACCCACCAAGTGCCATGCAATCTCCTCAGAGGTGAAAAAAAATCTAAAAACCTAGACCAATTCCTCTTTGACCCGTTTAGGTGATCGAATTGGTCCAGGAGACAGCATTGACCCTAACCTATATTGCAAGGTACATATCTCTTGTATTGCATGATATCCGCTCCAGAAATAGGTCCAACTCTTTCTTGAAGATGTACAACAAACCAGTGTTCACCGCACAATCTGGCAACCTGTTCCATAGGTCTACTATTTTCGGGGAAACTAAGAACTGCCTAATATCCAAGCTAATTCTGACCTTGTGTAACTTGTAAGCATGAATCTGATCCTTTCATATCTGGGTGAATTTGGTAATCATTTTTTAGACTGTTCTACAAACAGTCATGAGATGAATGAACAGCTAATTGTTTTTAGTATTGGTTGAAAGAGTGATTTTACCCAGAACATCAGCAGATGCCTTCCTCTTTTTACAACAGTGCTATGGGGAATTTTAACACCCACTTTAACAATCAAACAGGAAGTGGTTTAATGTCTTTCTTGAAGAATTGCATCTTCAACAGTGCCTGAGTACGTCATTGAAATATTAGCCCGTATTATATGTTCATGTTTTGGAGTGGGGCTTCAGCTTCAAAGGTGAGAGTGCTGCCAACTACATTAAACTGACAAAAAGACCACCAGCACTTATTCTGGAACTGAGGTTTTGTTTCAAGGAATTGTTGACATTGATGTAGAAATGCAGTCATTATATTCTACTATGTGGATTTTCAGAAAATCATGTTAGGGAGCCACAGGGATAAAATATAATTCTGAACGGAGGTCAAGGCATGGGAAAATAAGTTCCTCTTTCCATTGGCTTTGCAATGGTACATAGTATACAAGGTGCAGTTAAAAGTGGGATTGATGCTTGGAGGTCATGGGTTTGCAGTTCAGTGCTGCTCTCCTGGAACCCAAGCATCAAAGTAAAAGTGCCTGATCAGATAACCTATCCAACATTGGGTTAGGCAAATCAGGAAACGAGTGGACATTTGAAGCAGACTGTTAACACCTGTCCAGTTGAAATTTGTTAATTTCTGCTCTTAAAGTGGCCTCTGAGCATACAGCACTTTGAACTTGGAGAAGTTTATTTCAGATGATTTAACATTGCATTTTGATTCAAATCAGCTAACAACTTGAAGCTGCAGAATTAATTTGGATTGTCTCAACTACTGTACCTACTAACTATAAAATTAAATTCATTGTGTTAAAAATGTCTGAAGGTAGACTGCTTTCAGTTCAGTCTTACTGTCATTCTCTGAGTTGCTTTCCCTCCAGCGTAATGGTGCTTAAAATAAATCTCACAATTACACCAGTACTTATCAAAAAGAGTATTTAATACTGAGTGTTGCTTGTCCTTGTAGCTACTTGATCTGTTTATGGTGTGGGACTGGTCGACCTATCTTGCTGATTATGGGCAAACTACATCCAAGTATCTGAGAGTGAATCCCAACACAGCTCTCATCATTCTTGAGAAGTAAGTAGTTATATACCATTTTATGCTTCTTTTGTATGTGTACATTAAGTATGGTTACCAGAAAACTTAGACAATATGTAATAAGGTGATTCTTCCTCAATATTTTAAATGATTTGTATTCTGAAGAAAAGTATTAGTCTGTTTATTTTATTGCATTTTTACTTTCTTTTCCATTTTGTCCTGTCATTTATAAGATCAGGGAAGTTATGTTTATATTTCTGTTTTAGAATTAAACTGGTATTATGATTAAACTATTTATACACAGTTCTACAATCAAGTGCATATTGCAAATGCATTATCGGCAGAATTAGGAACCTGGCAAAACTATTATGGTATCTTAAGGTAGTTAAATTACACAAAAATGCCAAGACTTTTTTTTTATAAACTGTTAAATATGCAGACCAATATCTTTTAATATGCTGTCCTTTCTAATTGCTTGAAGTAGCTTTTGACTTGCTCTCATCATTATCCCATCATTCCTCTTTGCTAAATTGTTGCAAAGCAGAGTCTACAAAGGGTAAGTAGTTTGCATACTCTAGGTAGTGCCGCTCATTCATTGTTGCAAATTGAGACTGAGGTTTTCTATTGGGAATTGCATTTTATGTTTTATAAATTACTTTCATGATTAATGTGTGCATATTTAACATCATAGATTTATGAGTCATTGACATAAAGCATTTGTGACATGCTTGATTATAAATTGCTTTGATTTCTGCATTTCTAAACCTGTTTGAGAAAGCAGTTAACATCCAACTCAATGACATTGAAAGCTATCCCTTTGAGCAATCTAATGAGATTTTTTTTGTAATCTGAGCAAGTTTTCTGCTCAGACAGAAATGAATTTTGATTGTTGTGGTCTTTCAAGTTTCTGATGCTGTGTTTTGGGAATGCTGCTTACACTGACTTTAAAGCCAGTTAATTAATTATGCACAATAGTATGAATAAGTAATCTCTTTATGTGCCTTTATGTACATGACTGATCTTCATAGAATTATAGAATGTATCCATGAATAACAATTGGGAGTGAAATAAGTGCATAATTTGGCTACAGTAATACAAAATACTGGAGAAAGACGAAAGATCTGTCAACACCAGAAAAAAATCTAGGTTTATGTTAAAAGAACTTTCATTTATATAGTGCCTTTCACAACCTTTGGATGTCTCAAAGTGCTTCACCGGCAATGAAATACATTTGAAATGTAGTCAATGTTGTAATATAGGGAAATACACAGCCAAGGTGTGAACCAGCAAGGTTCCATATACAGCAATGAAACAGACGACCAGATAATCTGTTTTTGGTAGTGTTGCTTAGGGGATAAATATTGACCAGGACCCTGGGAGAACTCCCCTGCTCCTCTATTGAATAGTGTCTTGGGAACTTTTACACCCATCTGAGATGGTGACAGTTACAACCTCCGACAGTGCAGCATTCCCCCAGTGCCACATTAAAGTATTAGCTAGGATTATGCCCTCAAGTCTCTGGAGTCTGGCTTTAACTCATAATCTTCAGATTCAGAAGTAAGAGTACAAATAAAATTAAGAATTTAGTGCAAAAGCCTTTTGATTGAACATGTCATTTCAGGTTTTTCAACCCTGAACTTGCATGTTTTAAATGAGAGCTAAGACATTGTTCAGGCTGATACCATTCAATATTTTACATTATTTTTATCCCAGTCATCTCAAGTTTCTCCTTCCTATAATGTGATGTCTTGTTCTATATTTTATGATTTTTCTTAAACTATGAAACCATTAAGTAATCCATGGGAAGCCTGAAACCTGCTGAATAATTCATTATGGAACTGTACTGCATTTCTTTACAGTTTCCTGGAGACTCAAAAATCTCTCCACCTTTCCCAGACCAAGTCCTTGACACCTCACCTCACATACCTAATCATCATCTGGACAATGAATGTTGACAGGTGATTGCTATGATTTGACATTTATGTTTCAATCTCAATCCTGTTCTCAAATGAAGCAGGAGCTGCTTGATAGCTTAACCCCACCTTTCTGAGCCCAAGGACCCAAAGTCCAACCTTGATCTGGCTGAGGTTGGTTAGCTAGTACAGAGCTGGGATTGAACCTGGTGCCTCTATGGCTTTGGGTGCTTGAAAACAATGCCTCAGTTACAGAGAGTGAGAGGAAGAAGGTATTTCAGTATGCTGCAGCTTCAATCCCAAGTATCTGAACTTCACCAGTTTCATTTGGCTTATGCTTCCTACTACAAATGGCACAATTTAGATACTCCAACTTTCAGAAACCCATTATTTGGTGTTTTGTTTTTAAGTCAGACGAGCCAGCCATGACTCCTGAATTTGTTCCCCCCTCACTGTTAACATTGGCAGCAGCCAAGATGGTAACAGCCAAAAACATGGCTGCAGCCAGCCAGTCTGGATGAAATACTTCCAAAATAATGAAGCACTTTACTCACACCTCCTGGAGCTGGGCTACTGTCTCCAACAGCACGACATGGCTAATAAAAGGGAGAAGTATCACTTTTTACAAGATCATAAGGGAAAAACCAAGCTATTTAGAAACATAGAAAAATAGGAGCAGGAGTAGGCCATTTGGCCCTTCGAGCCTGCACCGCCATTCAATACAATCATGGTTGATCATCTAAACTCAGTACCCTGTTGCCGCTTTCTCCCCATATCCCTTGAACCCTTTAGCCCTAAGAACTATATCTAACTCTTTCTTAAATATATTTAATGATTTGGCCTCAACTGCTTTCTGTGGTAGAGAATTCCACAGGTTTACCACTCTCTGGGTGAAGAAATCCCTCCTCATCTCAGTCCTAAACCCTTATCCTTAGACTGTGACCCCTGGCCCTGGACTCCCCCGCCATCGGGAATGTCCTTCCTGCATCTAGTCTGTCCAGTCCTGTTAGAATTTTGTAGGTTTCTATGAGATGCCCTCATTCTTCTAAACGCTAGCGAATACAAGCCTAATCGACCCAATCTCTCTTCATGCGTCAGTCCTGCCATCCCAGGAATAAGTCTGGTGAACCTTCGCTGCACTCCCTTCATAGCAAGAACATCCTTCCTTAGATAAGGAGACCAAAACTGCACACAATACTTCGGATATGGTCTCACCAAGGCCTCATATAATTGCAGCAAGACATCCTTGCTCCTGTACTTGAATCCTCTCGCTATGAAGGCCAACATACCATTTGCCTTCTTAACAGCTTGCTGTACCTGCATGCTTACCTTCAGTGACTGGTGCACAAGGACACCCAAGTCTCGCTGCACCTCCCCCTTTCCCAATCTATCGCTGTTCAGATAATCTGCCTTTCTGTTTTTGCCACCAAAGTGGATAACCTCTCATTTATCCGCATTATACTGCATCTGCCATGTATTTGCCCACTCACTCAACCTGTCCAAATCAGTTACGGATGTGTTTACTTACCAGTAGTCTCAAATTTCTCCCTATGTAAACTTCTGCCATTGCACCTTCCTGCCAGTGTGTTAGTGTAGCCCCTCAATGTTCCATCGCAATTCCTTAGCCTGCACTGCAGAGATTCCTATGCTCTAATTAAGTCTAGTTGTTTGCTTGCCCAAGTGCCATGCATTTTGCCATTCAACTATGAATACTAATATAAATTAAGTATGTAACAGGGACACCAATGACAACAGAATTGAGTTATGTGTTCCAATAGCCCTTAACTCCTCTTCCCTGAATATTATACATAATTTTGACTGCTTGTATGCAATGCCATGGGAGATTGGCTAGTGTCTATGTATATAAAAGGTGGCTTTTCAATTTTTTAACCTTCTGCATAAGAGCTTTCTGGGGCATGCCTGGCTGCTGCCTTATGTGAAGGTTTATTTTTTCAAGACTGTATTCGGGGCCTTTTTGAGATAAAATGGGTGTTGCCTGGTATGAATACATTAACCAAATATATTTGAGCTGTCCGGTCATTGCATTTGTAAAATTGCCAATGTTTGGAAATAAATTAGGGAGTGGAGTTGGGGTAGTCATAAGTGGCGCTTGATTTTTAAAAATTACAGTCATTATTTAAGATTTTATTATAGCATACATCCTGTAGCTAACCTGCATCTAAACCTCCACTAATGTTGTTTTTGGCCCAGCTTTGAGGAGGCATGCAAGAACAATTGACCATAATTATTTTTCTGATGTTTCCTCCCCCACCCCCTCATGAAAATGTAGCTCTTCGTGGAGCTCACCTGCGATTGGAAATTAATTATCATGGGAGAGGAGAATCAAACAACAACAACTTGCATTTATGTAGCTTCTTTAACATATTAAACTTTCCAAGGCATTTCACAGGAGCACTGTCAGACACAATTTGACACTGAGCCACATAAGGAGATGTCATTGTCATTTGTGACACAGAAAGGGGCCATTCGGTCCATCGAGTCCATGTTAGAACAGGTGACCAAAAACTTCTTCAGAGGAGAGGCAGAGGAGGTTTAGGAAGGGAATTCCAGAGCTTACGGCTTTGACAGCTGAAGGCTCGTCTGCCAATGGAGGAAATTGGGGGTGCACAAGAGGCCAAAATTGGAGAAATGCACAGTTCTCTGTGTGGTTTCTAGAGCTGAAGGAAGTTGCAGCGATAGGGAAGGATGAGGCTATGGAGGGATTTGAACACAAGGATGAAAATTTTAAACTTGAGGCATTTCTGGAGCAGGAGCTAATGTAGATCAGCAAGCACAGGGATGATGAGTGAACAGAACTTGGTGCAAGTCAGGATATGGGCAGCAAAGTTTTGGATTCCCTAAAGTTTACGGAAGCTGGGAATTGGGAGGCTAGCCTTTATACTGTAATATAATGTGTCAACCCAAGTCATACTTTCGCATATCACCCATTTTGGTTTGCTTCAGTGAATGGTATGCTATTTTGTGATACTTGTGTTACATGATGGCATTTATTTGAATACGTAGAAAGTTTTAGAAGCTGTACATCACTAAAAATGTGGTTAATTTCTTTTGCAGAATGAAAGATACCAACAAAAAGAACAATATATTTTCTCAGTTCAGAAAAAATGACCGTGACAAGCAGAAACTGATTGAAACGGTAGTGAAGCAACTACGCAGTTTGGTGAATGGTATGGCCCAACACACATAAGACTGCTGCCCTGATTATTTTGTTCCTATTCTTTATCATTCTTCAACCAGCATTCGTATAGAACAGACTGTCAAAAGAAATCCCTAAAGACTGTACAGAACAAACAAATTAGGAATGTAAAAGGTAGAGCGGAATTAAGTTAAGGGGAAATAGGGGAAATGTTTTGTATGTATTTTTCAAATCATGCAGAATTTGGTGTTTTGAGATTTTCTGAATATGTGCAATGGCCTTTACCACACAATGCAAATGTTCATCACAGTTTTAAAAAAAAACTAGAAAACTAAAACTTAAAGAAAATATGCTCAATTGTTGGGCAGTGTCAACACAAAGAGGAAGTTAGGTGGGTGAGTTAACAAAATATTTCTCACAGGTTTTACTAATTGCAGCCGCAACATAATTTTGTTTTAGTTTAGCAGTAACACTGTACTTTCTAACTTTGTGCAATGGATTGACTGTGACATTACTTTGTAAATAATAAACAAAAAAATTAGCCATAATGTTCCAGTCTTGCTTACAGAGTTGGCTGTTGTTGCTGTTTCACTTTAATGACCAGGTGTTCTCTATGTTTTACTTGCATCAACGTTCAGTCTAATTTTGTTTTCATTATTCACATTATGAAAGATGTTCAGGACTGTTTTATCTTTATTCATGTTACAGATATTACTGTATTTTTTAGTTTTTACTCAGGGCTGTACTATGTGAATTTTGTTGGTTTTTTTGCCGAAATATGAAAATTAACTAAAGCACTAGTCTGTGGCAATCACAAGTAATATGAGATTACTTTTGATCTGCTTCAGAACTTCTCTCTTTTATACAGTTCACATCCTGATTCTTAGACTATTGATGAATAATGCTGGTGGTTTTATTCTGATTATTCCAGATTGGACCCTTCTCTGCACTCCCAATAGGAAATGTAGTGTATAGTTGTTTTCACTATCTTACTGTATGACTTTCAGTTAGTTGACTCCTATTTGTAAGATGGACAAAAATTAAGGAAATTAAATTCTGTAAATTGATCATTTGCAGTACTGTATTCTTACTCTGTAATAAAAGTAAGCCTGAACACTTTTTAATTGCTATTTTCTGAAGTCTCTCTTTTATTTCACTGCTTGATGTGTACTAACAGATTACTTTACAGGTGATTAGGAATTAATTGATTTATTCTGAAATTATGGCTGTTTAATTTTGTATCTTTCAAAGTGCCATCTATATCTGCTATTCTGATTCAAGGACATTCATTAATGCTTCAATATGTATCGTCCATTAATCCTTCCCTCCCAGCGTCGCTAGCACGATGGAGTGCACTGACAACTGGTGTCTGCATAAAGCAGATAAGTAATATCTAACCCACAAATTTAAAATGTATGTTTTTTAAAGAAAAACATATTGGGGAATGATTACAAGGCAGTACGATAATCCCAAGACTCAGATATATGTCAACGTAGCATCATGCTTACTGTTTGATACCTGCTGAATGCTTTAAGTTAATGTAATCACTCCCTGATATCCCTTCTTATGTACAGACAATGTGATTTGGCCAATTGCTATCCAGCAGAATGTGTTGTGCTGCTGAGTCTGCTTTGGTCACTGGCACTGAAGCGCCATTAAATTTTATTAGCAAAAAGCTCGTAGGGCAGTCAATATGGTGTTAATTTTAAAAAGGTTAAAGTTTATATTTTTAAAAGTTCCTGGATGGTCTGATGCACAAGTTACAATTATATAGCAGTTAGTGCAAAGCTATCCCTTTCTTCTTGGGCAGTCCCTTGGGACCGAGAATGACTTGCTTCCAGTCCGGTTCAGTGCGTTCTAACATGGCTAACGTGTCCGATGTGTGAACCACAGACACGACCACGTGGGGCAGGTGATGTTTGAAGAGTTGACTAGGCAAGCTACTTGGGGGGTTGTGTGCTCCTTCCATTGCCTGGACATGGCTTCCGCATGCTCCTGTCAAAATCTCACTAGGTGCTTCGTACCATCCCGAATGTACCTTCTCCATTTTGAGCGGCCGAGAGACAGGGACTTCCATGAGTGAATGGATATGTTTGATTTCTTCTGGGATGCTTTGAGAACATCCTTAAAGCATTTCCTTTCCTCCTGGGAGTCTTTTACCGTGGTGAAGCTCAGAGGAGAGCAGTTGCTATGGGAGCCTGGTGTCAGGCATGTGAGGGACGTGACCTGCCCAGCGAAGCTGCTTTTGGGTGATTAGCACCTCGATGATGGGAATATTGGCTTGGGAGAGGATGCTTACATTAGACCGCCTATCTTGCCAATGAATGTGAACATTTTGCGGAGACAACGTTGGTGGTATTTCTTCAGTGCCTTGAGGTGCCTGCTATATATTGTCCAAGTGTCCAAAGCATATAGGAGCGCAGGGATCACTGCTGCCCGGTACACCATGATCTTAGTCTTGCATTTGCGGTCCTGGACCTTGAATACTCTCTCTTCCCCAGTCAGCCAAAGGCAGAGCTGGAACATTGAAGGTGGGTGGTGGATTTCATCATCTATATCTGCTTTCATTGAGAGGAGCCTCTCGAGTTATGGAAAATGGTCCATGTTTTTCAGGGCTCACCTTGGATGCTGATCGGAGGTTGATGTGCTGCAGGAGTTGTTTGGAAGAGGACCTTAGTTTTCTGGATGTTTAAAACAAGGTCCATCCTCTCATATGCTTCAATGAAGGAGTCAACAATGACTTGGAGCTCAGTCTCCGAGTGAGCATATACACAAGTGAAAGAGTGCAGGAGATTCAATAGCTTGTAGACAACCATGTAATTCTTGAGCACTGTCAAGACCTTCTAAAGCCCAAACACTTAAGGGCCCACCCCACTGAGAGCAAGAACAGAGGTGAGCTCAATGATAGAGAGGCAGTCAGCATCTGCTAGGAGAATTTTGAAGAACTCCTTAATCGAGACTCTATCTTTGACCCAAACATCCTTCATTCCTCAGTACACTACCTGGCTCAGCCTTGGCACTACCCCAACCTGGAATGAAGTCGGAAAAATCATCCGTCCGCTGAAAAACAAGAAGGCCTCTGGAGTAGACAGAATGCCTGCCGAAATCCTGAAATACGGCAATGATGCACTCCTGGTGTGATTGAACAACCTCATATCCCTTATCTGGGAAGAGCAGCCAGGGAATCTCGGGGACACCATGATTGTGACCATTTTCAAGAAAGGAGACAAATCCAATTGTAATTACAGGGGAGTCTCCTGCTGTCTGCCACAGGGAAGATCATCGCAAGGATTCTCCTCAATCACCTCCTTCCAGTGGCTGAAGAACTCCTCTCAGGGTCACAATGTGGATTTCACCCACTGAGAGGCACTATAGATATGATCTTCACTGCACAGCAAATCCAAGAAAAATGTAGGAAACTTCGTTAATTCCATCCCTCAGTACACTAGCCAAAATGTACAAAAAATGCACTGACCACTGTACATGGCCTTTTTTAACCTCCTGAAAGCCTTTGACTCCAATTGTGAGGGTTTATGGAGAGTCCTCCTCAAGTTTGGCTGCCCTCAGAAATTTGTCACCATCCTTCACCTACTACATAATGACATGCAAGCCGTAATCCTTACTAACAGGACCACCACAGACCCTATCTCAGTGAAGACTGACATCAAACAAGGCTGTCCTCGCACCAACCCTCTTCTCCATCTTCCTCCCCGCAATTTTGCACCTCACCTCAGGCAAGCTCCACACAGGAGTGGAGATAACCTACAGGATGGAGGGGAAATCAATCAACCTCCGTTGCCTCCACTCCTAAACAAAAGTCACTCTAACCTCAGCTTCAGTATCCCCTTAATGATGTTAAATGGCCCACTGACCACAAGGATAGGCAGCAATACTGATTGTGGAAAAATGTGTACGTTTTCCCATTTATGGGCAGCAAATCAAATCATGCAGCAGCTGATTTGCTTCCACAATGGATCTTGGAGTAGTGAAGAGTCATAACTGCATAGAAGGAAGAGAGGAGAAAGCCATTTGCAATAGAGCACAATTTCTTTGGTGTTAGTTTTTTTCCCCCAAAATCCCTTGATGACCGATTCAATTGAATAATTCTTTGCCATTTGGGGATTTTTTTTAATTAAAGGGGTTTTAAAAACAAAATCTTTAAAGCAATTCTATTTTAAATTAGTTTTTAAAAGTTTAAAATCTAATACCAAATATAGGATTGGAATTTGATGTATATGAAAAATTAGGTGTAAATCTCCAATATGCTACATGGGGCATTTTTTCATGAGGCTGGTTATTACATCAAATTGATCTCACTTAAATATTAACTAATTTTAAAAGCTAAATTTTCTGTTACTGGAGATAATACTAAAGTTCATGTTTTATTTTAAGAACCTTTACGTACCTGTTTGCTGATGAGGGATTTTGTTTTAAGAATAAAAATAATTAAAGGTGCTGTTTACTAGTTTTCTGGTTTTAAAAGTTCTGTTCCTGGTAATAACTTAGAATTGCTGAGGAAAAACTGAACCTTGTAACATTTCATTTTGTTTAATCCCTTAGTGGTATTCCGTATTTTAAATTTTAGAGTCACGCACAATTCATTAGGTTGGCATCATCTATCCAACTTTTAATAACGGAAAATAAGTAGTCTTTCCTCTCTTCCTGATATTTTTTTTGTTCTCTGACTCGGTGTAGGAACTTTTTAATTGTGTAAGTAAATTTGCAATAAATGGAATCTTGGATTTCATATGAATCGTGTCTGCTATGTTTTATTGGCCTTTAAACTTGTACTGTTAATTGAAGGCTCTGCAGTGATCAAGGTAGCATGAATGGGCCTGAAAAGGTTAGCTTATCAACTGTAAGGCAAAAATGTGGTCTAAAATTAATCGGAATACATGATCTTAAATATACAATTTTATTTTTCCCCTGGAGGGACACGGCCTTGAATCACTCTAGGAATGGGGTATAATACCAGTGGGCTTTCTTCGGATGGACAACTGAACGAAAAAAATGGTTCTCCTTTCTTTTGCAAAAAAAAACTCAAGGCATTGCCCAACAAACCTTGATGAAAGGTCTCCTTTTGCTTCAATAAACAAACTTTACAATGTTCCCAACAACGAAGAGAATCGTATAGTGTACTGTGTCTCACTTCGGCAAGCCATGTTTTTTTCCCTCTTCTGTGGGTTAGGTAAGTGTCAGTGTGTGTGGCCTTAACCATCACAGCGCTTGTTGGGTCTCTGCAGGAAAGAAATGTGTCTCCGCAAAGAAAACAGTTAATTACGTTTTCCTCTATTAAATCCCTTGCGGATTTTTAGTTGTCGAATTATATCTACTCATGTCCGGCATTTATCAAGAGAAACAGCCAAATACAGGCCGGACGAGGAGAGACGGGATTCTGAAGTTGGCATTGGATTATGAAAGGCGGTAAATGTATTTATATGATATGGAGAGCTCGGTGCTTATCAAAAGATGAAACAACCCGTCTCCTAATTTGAGTTGAAGGAGAATCCTGAAAGAAGCTGTGCTCCCGAAGCAGGAAGATCGAATCCGTTAAAAGCTTTTCATTTATTTCCTCCCTACAAGTGCAGCGCCCCTGCTTGTAAACTAAGCCTCTCTTTCCCCAGTGGATTAGACTAAAAACGCCTTAATCTTTTTTTTCATTTTTCAAAGAGAGCGATGTTACTTCGTAAAGAAGTCGATGATTTCGTTTATCCTTTTACCGTTAAGTAATTTGTTTCTAAAAAAATAAATCCATGTAAAAACAATGCATTGCAAAAAATTTGAAAAAATTAAAATGGACCTGCACCTTAGAATCTCTTGAAACAAAAGCATGAGTTTTGTAGTTACTGGCATTTTAGGTTGCGGTCATAAATGCAAATTTAGCCTCGAAAGTAGCAGTGTAACTCGAGGTTGGGGTTTGAAGCGAGTCAAACCCCTTGGAAGTAGTCAGACTCCCACCTCTTAGGATTGCACCACATGCAATATAATTCTAGTGCAGGGCCGGAAGAGGGTCCGGTGCAGACCCCATCACTTTTTATATTTGGACATAGTTATAAATGTTCTGACTGTTGGGAGGATGTTCCCCCATGTCCAACTGTTCGATATTTCTAAGAATGAAGAGACCTGTTAATGTGTACAAACACGCATGCGTAAAGCTCTCCTTGGCTGGGTGAATTTGAATGGCAGCCAGGCACACAAGGTGTACTTGGCTGGCAGCTCCATCTAGACGCACGTCTGTAGACTGAGTAGGATAATTGTCAAGCGCGTTGGAGGATTTAAAGCCAACTCTTACTGTAAATTGATGTCAAATATATTTAGACCAGAATTTGTGGGCAATTGATTTCGTTATGTTTGTTACATATGCTAACAGTTTTAATAGTTGACCTGACGAACCAGGCTTAGATGGTCACTGTGTATTTTCCCTGCCTCTGTGTAAATGCACAGTGGCAGCAGTGTGTACCATCTACAAGATGCACTGCAGCAACTTACCAAGGCTCCTTTGACAGCATCTTCCAAACCCACCACCTCTACCAACTAGAAGGACAAGGGCAGCAGATGCATGGGAACACCACCACCTGCAAGTTCCCCTCCAAGCCACACACCATCCTGACTTGGAACTATATCGCCGTTCCTTCACTGTCGCTGGGCCAAAATCCTGGAACTCCCTTCCTAACAGCACTGTGGGTGTACCTACCCCACATGGACTGCAGTGGTTCAAGAAAGCAGCTCACCAGCACCTTCTCAAGGGTAATTCGGGATGGGCAATAAATGCTGGCCTGGTCAGTGACGGCCACATCCCATGAATGAATAAAGAAATGCTTTCTGGGAAACGGTCACCAGACTTCAGCGTGAGACATCCAAGAATTGCAAAATACTTTAGTTATATTACGAAGCTAGACAGTATATTAATCTCGATCAATAAATAGTATTATTTGTATTCATAATTTTGGTTTCTAAGAAATGTATTTCAATTCCCCTATGAAAGTTTTTGTGGTTTGTTATAACTTGACTTTCTTGTATTAAATGTATAAATTTGTAAAGTTTCTATTTTTTTTAAAATAATAAATGTTTCAAATTTAGAATGTTACTATATGGAGCTAAATGTCCATTGTACGTTAGAGAAAAAGCACAAGCAAAAATAAATACATCTGTTAATGATTAAGCTAAATATTTAAAGTGCATATTTCTTGGTTCGTGCAATTGTGATATAGAGACATGTCACAGCTAAACAAGTGGGGGACACCCTGGGTCTCACATCCCGCCACTGCACAGCGGGTTCCGCCAGAAATCGCATGGAAGGAGATTGACACCATGTTGAGGCGGGACACAATCCCAGGCTGCATTCAAAGTGGGATGTCAACTAATTAAATTGTTTTTTAATTGCTTTGGTTTGAAAAAGCTGACCCCGCCCCCGTCCCCCCAAAAAACTGATTTATCAGGAGGGCCTTCTGGAGCCGAGTCGGGAAAAATTTGTCTCCTGGGAGTCTCCATGTTTCTTCTTTTTGCTAAAGAGACAGTTCACAAAAAAAAATCCCAACAGGTGTCTTCTATATCTCGGGCGGGGGGTAAATGATATGATGCACCTGGAACTGGGCCTCAGATCAAATAAGGAAGTTACATTCAAAGAAAGTCTGATCGGGTGTCGAGAACTGAGAAGGTACAGAATCAACTTTGCAAAGTGAAACTTTATAAAGAAGTTTATAAAGAAAACCAAATGACAAAAAGTATACAACAGAACACAAACTATAAGATGCTGGAAGACTCAACAAGTCAGGCAGTATCTGTTTAACACCGATTAAGGAGGAAAAATCCAAAGATTGTGCTTAATAGAAATGGAATAAAAGAATTTGATTTAAAAAGTGGAGTTTATAAGCGATAAAAGTAATAACTTTGCAGCGGCAATTAGTGGATCCTCTACTTTCAAGCAGTATTTTCAAGGATTTAGATCAAGAATACTCGCACAGTTGGTGGTCTGGGTGAAGGAGGAACAGTTCAAAAGACAATCCCCTATGCGGATAATTAAATCCAAAACCACTCAAATCGCGGTTTGGAGGAAAACAAATATGGGGAAGAGGATCTATTTTAAATGTGAAAAGGATGTTATGGTGAAAAAAGAATTGTTCTGCAAATATCAAAAGGAATGAATGTGGCAGCGACCCACAATGTTGTACATTAAATAATGAAGAGTGTTGCAGTAAAGTCGGAGTCTGGTCAGAACGTGCAGTAAATGCGAACAGGGACTGTTACATTAGAGCGTCCTAACACCCGGTCAAGAGAAAACGACAAAGTACTAAACTTGCAATTCAGTAGCACAAATGACAGGTACCTGCCATGCAGCAACAAGAACAAAACACAATAAGCAATTATTTTTAGGATTTTCAAGTTAAAATAATGTTGCACTGGAAGATATTAAACAAGGTCCAAACTAATTAACACTGGAGTTTCTTTCTGGTAGTCAATATTTTAACACTGGGAGCCAGCAGATTACGGTTAACTATTGAATTTATTTAAAGGCGCCCATCTGTGACTTTTAGCGACCTATTCGTTTAAGAATCCAATTAGCCCTTTATACTTCTTTTTCTCTGTAAACTGTTTATCCTGGGGTTACTTAGAAATAGAAAGGTAAAACGTTATCAAGTACTTTCCGATGTGATTTATATTTGATGTTTATGGGAATTATTTAGCGTTATTGTTGGTGAATTTAAATCCATAGATTTTTCTCCTCTTTAGATCATTATTATCAATTTTGGGAATTAAGTATTATGGCTGGATGAGGGTTAACTTTCAATGTGCAGCTCTGTGAGGGTTAACTCCCAATGAGTGGCTGGGTGAGGGTTAACTCCAAGTGTGCGGCTGGGTGAGGGTTAACTCTCAATGTGAGGCTGGATGAGGGTTAGCTCTCAATGTGAGGCTGGATGAGGGTTAACTCTCAATGTGAGGCTGGATGAGGGTTAACTCTCAATGTGCAGCTCTGTGAGGGTTAACTCCAAGTGTGCGGCTGGGTGAGGGTTAACTCCAAGTGTGCGGCTGGGTGAGGGTTAACTCTCAATGTGAGGCTGGATGAGGGTTAGCTCTCAATGTGAGGCTGGATGAGGGTTAACTCTCAATGTGAGGCTGGGTGAGGGTTAACTCTCAGTGCGGGCAGGTGAGGGTTAACTCTGAGTGTGCGACTGGGTGAGGGTTAACTCTGAGTGCTGGTGGGTGGGTGTTAACACTCAATATACAGTGGATACAGGTTAAATCCCAGTGTGCGGGTGGGTGAGGGTTAACTGCGAGTGCAGGAGGATGAGAGTTAACTCTGAGTGCAGGCAGCTGAAGGTTAACTCAGTGTATGGGTGGGTGAGAGTTAACACTCAGTGTGTAGGCAGGTGAGGGTAACTCTCTCTGTGTGGGTGGGTGAGGGTGAACTTGGAGTGCAGGTGGGTGAGGATTAACTCTCATTGTGCGGCCGGGTGAGGGTTAACTCTGAGCGTGGGTTAACTCAGTGTGTGGTGGGTAAGGGTTAACTCTGAGCGTGGGTGGGTGAGGGTTAACTCTCACTGCGACTGGGTGAGGGTTACCTCTGAGCGCGGGTTAACAGTGCATGGTGGGTAAGGGTTAACTCTGAGCGTGGGTCGGTGAGGGATAACTCTGAGTGCAGGTGGGTGAGGGTTAACTCTGAGTGCAGGCGAGTGAGAGTTAACTCTGAGTATGGGCAAGTGAGGGTTAACTCTGAGTGCAGGTGGGTGAGAGTTAACTCTCAGTGCGGGCAAGTGAAGGATAACTCTGAATGCGGGCGGATGAGGGTTAATTCTCAGTGCGGGTGGGTGAGGGTTAACTATCATTATGGGCAGGTGAGGGTTAACACTCAGCGTGGTTGGGTGAGGGTTAACTCTGAGTGTGGGCAAGTGAGGGTTAAGTCTGAGTGCGGGCGGATGAGTGTTAACATCTCAGTGTGGGCGGATGAGGGTTAGCTCTGAGTGCGGGTGGGTGAGGGTTAACTCTGCGTGTGGGTGGGTGAGGGTTAACTCTGACTGTGTGGGTCAGTGAGGGTTAATTCTGAGACCGGGTGGGTGAGGGTAAACTCTGTGCGGGCGGATGAGGGTTAACTCTGAGTGCGGGCGGGCGTGGGTTAACTCTGACTGTGCGGGAGGATGAGGGTTAACTCTGAGTGCGAGTGGGTGAGCGTTAACTCTGACTGTACAGGCGGGTGAGGGTTAACACTGAGTGTGGATGGCTGAGGGTTAAGTCTGAGTGCAGGTGCGTGAGGGTTATCTCTGAGTGTGAGGACGGGTGAGGGTTAACTCTTAGTGCGGGTGGGTGAGGGTTACCTCTGTGTGTGGGCAAGTGAGGATTAACTCTCAGTGCAGGTGGATGAGGGTTAACTCTCAGTGCGGGCAGATGAGGGTTAACTCTGAGTCGGGTGGGTGAGGGTTCATCTTACTGCGGGTGGGTGAGTTTAAACTCTCAGTGTGCAGGTGGGTGAGGATAAACACTGAGTGTGAGCAAGTGAGGGTTAAGTATGAGTGTGGGTGGGTGAGGGTTAACTCTGAGTGTGGGTAGGTGAGAGTTAACTCTCAGTGTGTGGGCAGGTGAGGGTTAACTCTGATTGTCTGGGCAGGTCAGGGTTAACTTGGTGTGCAGGTGGCTGAGGGTTAACTCTGAGTGTACGATGAGTAAGGGTTAACTCTGAGTGTGCGGGTTAACACTGAGTGCGGGCGGGTGATGGTTAACTCTGAGTGCGGGTGGGTATGGGTTAACTCTGAGTGTGCGGGTGAGTGAGGGTTAATTCTCAGTGTGCGGGTGGGTGAGGGTTAACTCTGAGTGTGCGGGTGGGTGAGGGTTAACTCTGAGTGCGGTGGGTGAGGGTTAACTCTGAGTGTGCGGGTGGGTGAGGGTTAACTCTGAGTGCGGTGGGTGAGGGTTAACTCTGCGTGTGCGGGTGGGTGAGGGTTTACTCTGAGTGCGGTGGGTGAGTGTTTTCTCTGAGTGCGGTGGGTGAGGGTTAACTCTGAGTGCGGTGGGTGAGGGTTTTCTCTGAGTGCGGTGGGTGAGGGTTTTCTCTGAGTGCGGTGGGTGAGGGTTTTCTCTGAGTGCGGTGGGTGAGGGTTAACTCTGAGTGCGGTGGGTGAGGGTTAACTCTGAGTGTGCGGGTGAGTGAGTGTTAACTCTGAGTGTGTGGGCGGGTGAGGGTTAACTCTGAGTGCGGGTGGGTGAGGGTTAACTCTGAGTGCGGTGGGTGAGGGTTAACTCTGAGTGTGCGGGTGGGTGAGGGTTTACTCTGAGTGTGCGGGTGGGTGAGGGTTAACTCTGAGCGTGGGGGTGGGTGAGGGTTAACTGAGCGTGCGGTGGGTGAGGGTTAACTCTGAGTGCGGGTGGGTGTGGGTTAACTCTGAGTGCGGTGGGTGAGGGTTAACTCTGAGTGTGCGGGTGGGTGAGGGTTTTCTCTGAGTGCGGTGGGTGAGGGTTAACTCTGAGTGCGGTGGGTGAGGGTTAACTCTGAGTGTGCGGGTGGGTGAGGGTTAACTCTGAGCGTGGGGGTGGGTGAGGGTTAACTGAGCGTGCGGTGGGTGAGGGTTAACTCTGAGTGTGCGGGTGGGTGAGGGTTAACTCTGAGTGCGGTGGGTGAGGGTTTTCTCTGAGTGCGGTGGGTGAGGGTTAACTCTGAGTGCGGTGGGTGAGGGTTAACTCTGAGTGTGCGGGTGGGTGAGGGTTAACTCTGAGCGTGGGGGTGGGTGAGGGTTAACTGAGCGTGCGGGCGGGTGAGGGTTAACTCTGAGTGTGCGGGTGAGTGAGTGTTAACTCTGAGTGTGTGGGCGGGTGAGGGTTAACTCTGAGTGCGGGTGGGTGAGGGTTAACTCTGAGTGCGGGTGGGTGAGGGTTAACTCTGAGTGTGCGGGTGGGTGAGGGTTAACTCTGAGTGCAGGTGGGTGAGGGTTAACTCTGAGTGTGCGGGTGAGTGAGGGTTAACTCTGAGTGTGCGGGTGGGTGAGGGTTAACTCTGAGTGCGGGTGGGTGAGGGTTAACTCTGAGTGTGCGGGTGGGTGAGGGTTAACTCTGAGTGCAGGTGGGTGAGGGTTAACTCTGAGTGTGCGGGTGAGTGAGGGTTAATTCTGAGTGTGCGGGTGGGTGAGGGTTAACTCTGAGTGTGCGGGTGGGTGAGGGTTAACTGAGTGCGGGTGGGTGTGGGTTAACTCTGAGTGCGGTGGGTGAGGGTTAACTCTGAGTGTGCGGGTGGGTGATGGTTTACTCTGAGTGCGGGTGGGTGTGGGTTAACTCTGAGTGTGCGGGTGGGTGAGGGTTTACTCTGAGTGCGGTGGGTGAGGGTTAACTCTGAGTGTGCGGGTGGGTGAGGGTTTACTCTGAGTGCGGGTGGGTGTGGGTTAACTCTGAGTGCGGTGGGTGAGTGTTAACTCTGAGTGTGCGGTTGGGTGAGGGTTAACTCTGAGCGTGGGGGTGGGTGAGGGTTAACTCTGAGCGTGCGGGTGGGTGAGGGTTTACTCTGAGCGTGGGGGTGGGTGAGGGTTAACTCTGAGCGTGGGGGTGGGTGAGGGTTAACTCTGAGCGTGGGGGTGGGTGAGGGTAAACTCTGAGCGTGGGGGTGGGTGAGGGTTAACTCTGAGCGTGCGGGTGGGTGAGGGTTTACTCTGAGCGTGGGGGTGGGTGAGCGAGGAATGCTCAATGTACTTGGTTCAAATAAATTGTCACTTTTCCAGTTTGTTTTTAAGAAGTTGGGTCGGTAACACGTGCTCTGTAACAAAGTTGCCTGTCTATTGATACTAGATGACCCCTCAGTAATGGAATGCATGCAGGCCCCAGTACATTTTTACACATACATTCCGGATCTATGTAAATCCCTGGTACATTATGGTTAAGTCCCAACGTTGTCCTTTACTCGTTGCCTGATAGTTATTAAGTTCTGTTTTACTGCACGTATCCCCATAAATAGGATTTCACTCCCTGTATGTGCGCGCATCCATCTCCATGAAGCCCCAGCCACCTCTTTTAATAAGCGTGGTGGGTCTTGAAAAGCAGGTAAAGATTTCAACCAAATATTTTACTAAAAGCACGCGAAGTAACCATTATCACAATGGCACATAGAACTGTTGTAAAAGGCTATGCATTGTGCTTGCCTGTTATTCTTTCAAAGTCAGGATGCCAAACTGTATGAGTTGATCCCAGCATGTGAACACTGCTACATAATGGATAAAGTAAACTTCATAAAGACTCGCCTCTAGGCACTGACTTTATTCCAGGGTTAAACCGACTGATAAAGATAACAAAGTGTTCAACATTTCTCAGTGAATGACAGAATAAGTTTGTGATCGCATTACCTGTTTTTTTTTTGGCCGAGGGGTTGTTTGCGGCTGGACTGACTGACTATGGGAGGATCTGTAACAGTGGTTGTCTGTGTGGATGTGCGAGTTGCTGCAGTCCCTGCTATTGGTTACCTGTTCCCTCATTGAGTTCCCACCGAGTCTCGGCAGTGCCAGTCAGCTGTCACATTGCCTGCTCTCCCACTCTTTCTTGCTCCTTCCATTTTAATCACCGCGATCACTTCCCCCTAAATCCCTCTAATTTGGCGCGGATTATCACAATCTGATCATTGTAACTCTACAAAGTATTTAAATTTGCCAACGACGTCAGCCGAGGAGGTGGATGGTCTGGTTACTGAATATCTATAAAAACGCTGTACACAAAAACGCACCGATACACATCGGGAGCACGTTTAGGGTGGAATTTTGAACGAAAACTGCTCTGCCATCTGATAAAACGGAACTGACTCATCCGAGCGCTTAAATAGCACGTCTAGCACCAGTGTAAGTTTTGACGGTTTCTCTCGTTGGCGAATATTATTTGACTGAGTGTTTCACTGACACACGTGAATAAGATCTGTAAACTTTCACGCTTTATTGCTGGAGTTGCAGCAAGGACCTGTCTAGCATTGTGGCACTACTGCTCAGATAGGGAATACAGCCGGCGGTTCATGGTGCCCGCTGAAGTTACTGACTCCAATCAATAGCATATTTTCAGAATTCAAGGCCAAAACATTGGAATTGATCAAATTAGTGATCAGTCTGGTATTGGTGTACTTTGAAATTAACCGTTTCAACCACATTGAAACATCTCTGTTTAACAAGGAATGTTCTGCATCAATGTTTTGTCACATTCAGTTCTAGTCTAATTCTCTAATTGTACATTTGGGGATTGTTCTGTTTCAGTCGTCTTTAGTTTTTGGAGCGGCTGTTCGTTCTGTGCGCTGAATCTGCAATAATGAGTTAGGTTCGGGATGACACGCTGTCATTAGTTGGCGGGGCTAATAGTTAACATTACTTCCATATTTTATCTTTTCTCACAATGACACAACCGGGATGATTTGCAACAGTAAAATGTAACCTTTAAAGTAGCAGGTAGTTTAATGGCCAAACCAATGAAACTGCATTGATGTGGAAATGGAAGGAGAATTGCCACGTTATCGAGGAAGCATTGAACGGGGATATGTGTGGTTCGCCACACTTCAGTTTCATGTTTCAATATTTTGCATTCAAAGCTCAAGGAAATTGTTTGTGTAAATGCTATAGGATAGAAAACAAGCAGACTACACATAGCAGGTTGAGAGTGGCTCGGAGAACGCGTAACCCGAATGAAATTGGAAAATTTCAAAAAGTGAACCGCGATTGCAGCAGGAACACATTTATCCGCTTATAAAACGGAATTTCACTTCTACCAAATTGTCCCAATTACGGTGAAAAGCCAGTGAATTTTTGTTTAAAAAATTATAACGATTAAAAGACATTTAAAGCATTTCAAACGATTTTAGTTTTAGATTTACTGAACAAATTTTAATAAGCAATCGTTTTAAATCCCCTCTATTGTAATTCATACTTTAACGATCTATGAGGGGGTTGAATTGTTTCTGTTTTTCTTTTTGTGTGTAGGACCCGCGCGGAGACTCACCGAACTGAGGGTTTTGGGCATCTCATTGCTTGTCACGGTATTGCCCAGATATTCGGGGAGAAAACTGTGTCCCAGTCTGCTTTAAAAGAACTCTTATCGAGACTAAATTCACGGCGGAGATATTTATTTTTTTTAAAAAGCAGGGAATTCTCTACTGTGTGAAAAGATAGCGCTGGGCTCTGGAAATCCAGCAGCCGGCTGCTGGCCATGTTCCTGCTCGAGGTTTACTACCTGTCGGCGCTGGCTACTGCTCTCACCTCTCTGCTCTCGCTGCTGCTCCTGCTCGCCGTATCCCGACAACTGTGGACCCTCGGCTGGAATGTGACCAGAGACAGGGGCAACAAGCTGCCGCTTCCCAAGGGCTCAATGGGCTGGCCACTGCTAGGAGAGACGCTGCACTGGATGGTGCAGGTACAGAGCAGAAGACAGCTGTTGGAAGTCAGCAGTGTCATACTGCAAGTTAAACATTTATACCGGGAGGCAATGTGTCACGCTAGTTGATTATTTTCTCTCTCCTGGGAATAACCTGGCGAATAACCTGGCTATTCTATTTTGCGACTGCAAATGGAGCGACCTGAAATAATCAGTGTTTTTTTGCCAACGAGTTTGTATTTATTCTGATAAAACGGGAGGCGCCCCAGCAAGGCAGTGTGCTCACCTATTAGTTGACTCTCTGATTTATATGTTCCTCAGACAGGTGGGGGACACAGTAGCTGCTCCCAGTAAAGTCGAGTTGTGCCTTTTTTTTTAGGTGGCCTTTATACCCCAGGCCCCTTTTATATTTTTCACATCGAGGGGGCCTTTAGTTGGCAGGATGTTTCCACACGTTACTGTCACAATCTGAGCTCTCTGCGCGGTCACACAAGCCCTTGTTTTAAATGCGTTTGTTTTTTAATTTTTCGTAAACGACGCGCGGAAGGAAATACTTCGCCATGTTACAATGTTTGGTATTGAACGTGGCTCGAGAAAGCAAAACATCCTCATAAATCCGCTAAAGATCCGGACTGTGTTATCAGATTATAACCACTTGTTTTATAGTAAAAGGAAAATATTGATTGGAGAGTATTCACACAAGAATACTTAATTATACAAACAGAGCAGGGAATGCTTAGAGAGCAGTAACGAGTACTGAAAGTATAATATCTGCACGGGAAACTGCCATAATCCAGCTTTGTTTCAATGTTGTGGAAAGCAGAGCACCCCCTCCCCTCCCCCACCCCCGGAAAGGTGAAAACACTCGGTTTGATATTGGAAAAAAAGGCGCATCTCACCTAGCAGAAATTCCAGCTAATTCCACACTCTGGTGTGCCCCAGAAAATGGTCTCGCTATTTAGACACGTTAATTAAACAGGGGTTGGCGAACATGATCAATATCAGATCTATTACCCACCAGGGTATGGGTGGGAGGGGAAGAGGGAGACTGGCTGCATTACTGCTCTAATCTCGAGTACTTTGACATGACATTAGTAGCTGGGATTCAGACTGTGCCCCTAACGCTGGACATGGAGCCAGCTCTCAGTTCTCAGTGACTACTTCTCTCGGCAGGGTTCCAATTTCCACGCTTCAAGGAGAGAAAAATATGGAAACGTCTTCAAAACGCACCTCTTGGGAAGGCCGGTGATCCGAGTGACAGGTGCGGAGAATATCCGGAAGATCCTGCTGGGAGAGCACAGCCTGGTGAGCGCTCAGTGGCCCCACAGCACTAGGATCCTCCTGGGCTTCAACACACTGGCCAACTCCATCGGGGAGCTGCACCGCCAGAGAAGGAGAGTAAGTACCGAACCATTCATTGCTTCCTTGGGGAGGGAAGGGGAATCTCTTTTGATAACAGGAGATTGCAATGAGTTTATGGGATGTTCGCAGGGCAGGGTTAAACATCCAAATAGCGGAGCCTCAGTTAACAGAATCGAAGCAAATGTTGAGTCTGTTGAACGTGGCGCGGGCGGTTCATGTATTTGGAAACATGCTGATCTTAAAGCATTTAACATTTGACAGTGAGCAGGAAAGGTCTGTGTGTGGGGAAGGCAAGGAATGAATAACCGCCTTTCTCTGTTCCAATTCTCATTGTAGGTGCTGGCCCGGGTGTTCAGTCACTCCGCTCTGGACAGCTACATTCCTGGCATCCAGCAGCTGGTTCGCAGCCGGGTCCGGGCATGGTGCGGGGAGCCGGGGCCCGTCGCCGTCTACCCTGCCACCAAAGCGCTGACTTTCTGCATCGCCATCCGGATCCTGCTCGGTCTCCGAGCGGCGGATCAGCAACTCGACCGTCTCTCCAGCATCTTCGAGCAGCTGATGGAAAATATCTTCTCGCTGCCTTTGGACATCCCGTTCAGCGGTCTGCGGAAGGTAAGGTCCGAGCCCGTCTTTGCCATCCATATCCTGCCCGGTGCAGTCTCTTCACCCGCCCCTTTCCTCTCTTTACCTAAAATAGCTTGAGACTTTTATCTCTAATGTTTTCTTCCTACTGTAAAACTCAACAATAGACATGTAGAAGTAGTTGGACAATTGGCCTGTTCAGTGCTGTGTGTTTCACAGACTATCAGTCTTGTAACCTAACAATCAACTCCTCTCTCCCACAGACCAGTCGTGGATCTGTGCTTCATTCCAACCTCCAGCAAGGTTGGCTGAAGTCTGATCCTATCAGACGTTATTTTATTTTCCAGCAGAGGTAATGTGCTCCATTTTAAAGAAGGTTTTGGGCCGCTTCAGCTGAAAAGCAAGAAGTATTGGTGTTTATAAATCTTAAAGTTGCCAGTATTTTCTGTTTTGTATTGTAGGAAGTTTCCAAACCTTCCGAACTCGGGCTTTTAGCTTCACGCAGAACTTTGAATTTAAACTTTTCCAAAAGTTTTATACTTTTGTATAATTGTGTCCACGCAACTATATATTAAATAACATTGGCTTTTCAGAAAAAAGACCATTCCTCTCAAGTAGGTTGATTGTTGTACAGAACACTCATTCTGTTTGAATGCTGCAACTCAAAAGGGAAAGTATCAGATTCAAACCAGAATTATCTAATGGTGCAGCTTCTTTTTAAATCCGAGACTGACGGCCGCATTCAATCCAGTTATCAGACAGTATGGTCTCTATTAGTTTTCAATATAAAGTGAACTCAAACTGAGACCATTCTAAGTGTAGCTTTTTTTTCTAAATAGGGCATCAGAGCACGTAACGCACTGCACGAATACCTGGAAAAAGCGATCACAGAAAAACTACAGAAAAACAGCCCAGGTGCCTACCCCGATGCATTGGATTTTATGCTGAATAGTGCAAGGGAGAACGGAAAGGAGCTGAGCCTCCAGGAATTGAAGGTAATCGGATCCCGACTCTCAATGCATTTATTCCTTTCATCTTCCATCCTCTTTGCAGTCTTGCTTTCTAATTTCACCATCTGTTTTTATTATCGTCAAATTCTCCTCATTGCTTTCAGAGTAAAGAGAATTATGAACCTTAACTCACACACATTTGAATCTCTGATCTGCAAGTTCAAACTGTAGGGAGCAGCGCGAAGACAGATGGTTTAAACCTAGGTGTATAGAAATAGTGGTCTGACTGATTTTTGCGATTGTGCATTTTCTGAACACATACACTGCCGCTAACTGTCTCGGGGTAACTTCACACACTGCCTTTAGGGTTGCAGCAAAATGGTTCCCATTCCATGGCAATGCTTAACGGCTCACGTTAAATCGAATCCATCTGCCGGCACCAACAGTTGACCCCCACCCCCAGCATTGGGTGTTTGAACTGGGCTGTAAACATGATCTTCCAACGGCCAATCAGCAGCGTTGTAAAAAAATTTAATTATGTCCGAAACCTTTCTCCAATTGACTGTCCCTCCTGGCAATAATGGTAAAACTATGGTTAATAGCTCCAAAAGGCATGTCCTCTCTCCATTGTGAGTCATCACTCAAACCTTTAGTCCGCGAATGGGGTTTGGAAATACAGTGTGAATGTGTATTTTCAGACCACACCAGCTGCACTGTTGGTTCCAGCAAGATCGTAACCTTTTTATATTAACTGCCTGGAACTCATCTGCTCATAGCATAGGCACAGCTCCTCTTTGTCATATAGTTAATGCAGATGATGGTGTCCAAGTGCTATTTAAATGAAATGAGCAAAATACCGTATGCTGGAAATCTGAAATGAAAACAGAAATTGCTGGAAATACTCAGCAGGTTTGGCAGCATCTGTGGAGTGAGAAAGAGTTAACATTTCAGTTCAATGATATTCCATCACAGGTACTGCCTGAGTATTTCCAGCATTTACTATTTAAATGAACTCTTCTGCATGTAAAGTCAGGTTGGCACGAAACTGGAGTTACACACTATGCAGTCAAATGCAAGGCGTGTGAGATTGCCTCTGCCCCAAGCTGCTTCTCTCTGTAGTCAGGTTGGTCCCTGATTCTGCATTCATACTGTACCTTTAGTATTGGTGCAAAGTGGGAACATTAGGATCTTCCCAGAAACTGCAGCAAAAATAGAGAGAGGACTGCAGATTCACTTCACTGATCAGTCATTGATATATACTTCTGAATAGAAAAATAATATATGACTCAGAAGATGACAATATTTTTCTTTATTCATTCATGGGATGTGGGCATGACTGGCTAGGCCAGCATTTATTGCCCATCCCTAATTGCCCTTGAGAAGGTGGTGGTGAGCTGCCTTCTTGAACCGCTGCAGTCCATGTGGGGTAGGTATACCCACAGTGCTGTTAGGAAGGGAGTTCCAGGATTTTGACCCAGATACAGTAAAGGAACGGTGATACTGTTCCAAGTCAGGATGGTGTGTGGCTTGAAGGGGAACTTGTAGGTGGTGGTGTTCCCATGCATTTGCTTCCCTTGTCCTTCTAGATGGTAGAGGTCGTGGGTTTGGAAGGTGCTGTCTAAGGAGCCTTGGTGCATTGCTGCAGTGCATCTTATAGATGGTACACTCTGCTGCCCTGTGCGTTGGTGGTGGAGAGATGCCAATCCAGTGGGCTGCTTTGTCCTAGATAGTGTCGAGCTGCTTGTGTTGTTGGAGTTGCACACATCCAGGCAAGTGCAGAGTATTCCATCACACTCCTGACTTTTGCCTTGTAGATTGTGGACAGGCTTTGGGGAGTCAGGAGGTGAGTTACTCGCCTCAGGATTCCTCGCCTCTGACCTGCTCTTGTAGCCATGGTATTTATATGGCTGCTCCAGTTCAGTTTCTGGCCAATGGTAGCCCCTAGGATGTTGATAGTAGGGGATTCAGCGATGGTAATGCCGTTGAATGTCAAGGGAAGATGGTTAGATTCTCTCTTGTTAGAGTTGGTCATTGCTTGGCACTTGTGTGGCGCAAATGTTACTTGCCACTTATCCACCTAAGCCTGGATGTTGTCCTGGTCTTGCTGCATTTCTACATGGACTGCTTCAGTGCCTGAGGAGTCATGAATGGTGCGGAACATTGTGCAATCATCAGTGAACATCCCCACTTCTGACCTTATGATTGAAGGAATGTCATTGATGAAGCAGCTGAAGATGTTTGGGCCTAGGACACTACCCTGAGGAACTCCAGCAGTGATGTCCTGGAGCTGAGATGATTGACCTTCAACAACCACAAACATCTCCTTTGAGCTAGGTACGACTCCAACCAGCTGAGAGTTTTCCCCCTGATTCCCATTGACTCCAGTTTTGCTAGGGCTGCTTGATGCCATACTCGGTCAAATGCTGCGTGATGTCAAGGGTAGTCACTCTCACCTCACCTCTTGAGTTCAGCTGTTTTGTCCATGTTTGAACCAAGGCTGCAATGAGGTCAGGAGCTGAGTGGCCCTTACGGAACCCACTGAGCATCACTGAGCAGGTTATTGCTAAACAAGTGCCGCTTTATAGCACTGTTGATGACACCTTCCATCACTTTACTGATGATTGAGAGTAGACTGATGGGGCAGTAATTGGCCGGGTTGAACTTGTCCTGCCTTTTGTGTACAGGACATACCTAAGCAATTTTCCACATTGCCAGTGTTGTAGCTGTTTATTCAATGTGTTTTGGTAGTTTAAATGTAATAACTCATGTAGTTGCACAGATCATGATAGAGTAAGATATATCTAGCCAGGCATTATAGAAATGTAACCCATTCTAGGTCTTACTAAATTGTAAGTGGGAGGTTCCAGGAATTTCTTGAAAATCATTTCAACTAGCTGTTTTTATTGATAATAAGAATTAAAAGAACTTGTATTTATTTATCTTCTAAATTAGACTTCCTATAGTGTGGAAATAGCAAAAATGAAAATGGTACTATAAATTGTGCCTGTGATAAGATCCTGCACCTCATTTGTTCTGGGAGAATTCTTTTTAATCTTACCCACTTTTCATCTGCGTTTTAGTTTGATGGGAGGGATGCAAAATAAAGGAAATCCCATTCAAACTACTTGCAAGTAACTAGACAGACCAACAATAATCAAAAGGACTTCATTCAGTCATCATTGGTACCTAATCAACATTTGATACTCACCATTACTGGAAATGTTTCTTGGTGTTATCCCAGCTCAGAGAGGGATTTGAATAAACCAACAAATTATTTTCCTACTGTACATAATTTTGATTTTACTGAATCTAAGGAAGCATTTACACAGCAAATATAGTGCCAATGTGAAGGGATTTCCATGTTGCTGTGATGTTAAATTTATAGTGTTGATCTGGATTATGGTCTGAGTGAATTGATGTGAAGCTCCCTGGTGGGACAATCTCACACTGCTGGGTTTAACAGTACATGTAAAGCCAATGCATTGTCAACCCTAGTTTGCAAGATACTCAGGCTGGAACCCTCTGGGCTCTTTTTAAACACATCTGATCTTAATTTAAAAGCCCAAGGGGTTATAGTGATTGAAACATTTCAATTTTTAATTGTTAAGAGAGATCTATACGTGTATGTATTCTGGGAGTGCAGCACTGATGCTCGAGAAGAATGATTAAGAGTTCCAGGCAGGGAAGAGTTCCAGGTGGATAGGAACCAGGCGATGTAAAAATGTTCTGCCTTGGGGTGCAGTTATACTGCTACTTTTGCATCAGTCCAAACCAGACTCCACATTGGAGTACTGTGAGATGTCCTCAGGGAGGCGGCTACACCCCTTTCTTTTGACAACACATGGCGTGTAACTCCAGAGTCTTGAGAAACTGGATTTGAGAAGTGTTTCAGGATCCCTGGGACCTGCTGGGCACTTTATAACTTAAGCCCTCTTTATTTTTGTAATACTCTGATAAAATGGATCCTCCTTCTGCACACTTTGTAGGACTTGATCCCTTTTTTTACCTATGTTGTTGGTACCAATATACCACGACAACTGGCTGCTCACCCTCCCCCCTCAGAATGCCCTACAGCTGTTCAGAGACATCCTTGACCCTTGCACCAGGGAGGCGATATACCAGCCTGGACTCTCTTTTGCGGCCACCTTATGGTTGAATTCCCTATCACTATAGCCCTGCCACTCTTCTTCCATCCCTCCTGTGCAGCAGAGCCACCCATGGTGCCAGGAACATGGCTATTGCTGCTTTCCCCTGAGCCATCTCTCCCAACAATATCCAAAGTGGTATATGTTAGAGAGCAGGATGGTCACAAGGGACTTGTGCACTACCTGCCTTCCTCTACTCTGCCTGGTGGTTACCCATTCCCTTTCTGTCTTTGCAACATTTGCCTGCGGTGTGACCACTTCGCTCAATGTGCCATCCACAATGGTTGCAGCATCGCAGATGCTCTACAGTGAATCCACCCGCAGCTCCAGCTCCGTAATGCGGGTAGCCAGTAGCTGCAGATGGATACACTTCCTGCACACATGGTCGTCAGGGACACTAGAAGCGTCCCTGATTTCCCACATAGCGCAGGAGGAGCATATCATGGGTGCGAGCTCTCCTGCCATGACTTACCTTTAGATTACTTAGTTACTCCCTTTAATTAAAAAATGCTAATTATTAGAATTGGAATTAGAATAGTTAGGTGCTTGATGGCCAGCACAGACACGATGGGCCAAAGGGCCTGTTTCTGTGCTGTATAACTCTATGACTCTATGACTTATAAAATGCTCTGTATGTTGTAAGTGATGCTGCAGATGATGGTGTCCAAATGGTATTTAAATGAAATGAACAAAATATTGTGTATGCTGGAAATCTGAAATGAAAACAGAAATTGCTGGAAATACTCAGGCAGTATCTGTGATGCAATATCATTGAACTGAAATGTTAACTCTTTCTCACTCCACAAATGCTGCCAAACCTGCTGAGTATTTCCAGCATTTACTATTTAAATGAACTCTTCTGCATGTAAAGTCAGGTTGGCACGAAACTGGAGTTACACACTATGCAGTCAAATGCAAGGCGTGTGAGATTGCCTCTGCCCCATGCTGCTTCTCTCTGTAGTCAGGTTGGTCCCTGATTCTGCATTCATACTGTACCTTTAGTATTGGTGCAAAGTGGGAACTAAAGCTACACTAAAACTGTAGTGTAAATGCACTATTTGTTTCCAGCTCACTATTGATAATGGTTTCATTGGAATTTATTCCACTGATGAATCAATAGAGTGAAGTTGGATTTGAACATTAGGATCTTCCCAGAAACTGCAGCAAAAATAGAGAGAGGACTGCAGATTCACTTCACTGATCAGTCATTAATATATACTTATGAATAAAAAAATAATATATAACTTGAAAGAAGACAATATTCCTGTTTACTCAATGTGTTTTGGTAGTTTAAATGTAATAACTCATGCAGTTGCACAGATCATGATAGAGTAAGAGATACCTAGCAAAGCATTATAGAAATTCATAGAGCTCTTTCTTAGCTGTCAGAATTGTCTTCAAAGCCAGTTACTGCAAACGAGAGACTGCTCCGCTCAAAGCAATTCTGTAGCTACCAATCTTAGATGTTAATCGCATTAAGGTAATTATTCTGTTAAAGTCAACACCAAGAACAATAGCATAAACTAAAAATGCAGACTCTGTACATGGGTACAAGTTGGTGCTTGCTGTCTCCACTACTCTTTGCTCTGGTGTTAGAGGCTCCTGCAGTGGAAATACAACTCAACCCTGACTCTGATGGAATGATTATACCAAATGCCAGTACTGTACTACTCCATTGTTTATCCTCCTTAAATTGGTACAAATAATCACAACACATTCTTTGGATATAAAATTCATTTTAATGCAATTAATGATAGGTGAACAAAATGGCTTCAATTCTAATTCCTCTTTCATTGGTCAGGCAAGGGATCTGTATATTTGAAAACTTCAGAATTCTTAATTTTTTTTTTACAATTGGCTCAATCCACAGATCCTTTCCACTATCAAAATAGATTGGATTTGGTGAGGCTAGTAATATATTGATTGGGTGGAAAAGTACTGCAAAGATGAACATTTTCCTTGGCTGTCCTGTTGTTCCAATACTTGCCCAACTGGGCTCTTTTGAGACAACTGCTGAACACAGCGAAATTTATTTAGAATTTATGGAAACTCCATATCAAGGCTGCTGCACTTTATTTACAAAGGAAATATGAATTGATCAAGTTCAGGTTCTGGGAAGTAATAGTTTCATACCTTAATCAAGTGTGAAATCAGTGCAATCTGTATGCATACTTGTTTTAATTTATTCTTAGGATGTAGGACTCGTGGCAAGACTGACATTTATTGTCCACCCCTAGTTGCCCTGAGAAGGTGGTGATGGGCGTTCTTTTTGAATCACTGAGCTGCTTGCTAGGCCACTTCAGAGGGCAGTTACGTGTTAAGGAGTGGGACTGGAATCAAATATAGGCCAGGTAAAGGACGTTAGCAAACCAGTTTTTACAACAATCAAACAACTTCATGAATCACTTTTACTGATATCAGCTTTTTATTTCCTTTGAGCAAATAATTAAATGGCATCAGCTGAACCAAATACAATTTTATAAGTTTCTTCAGCTTTGTTATTTTATTAAAATTGCAGTATTGTATTTGTATTCTCTCACAGACACAAAGAGCCACAATAGCTAATGTTTTCCAACACTTAGGCTAAAAACGGCTTCATTTAGCATAAAATAGACACAGGGACAGTAAGATTGAAGAAGGCATGTAGTTTCAGAAAGGACTTCTCCAAGGAGGAGGAACGGAAGAAGATGCAGGGTTGGTGCCAACACACTAACTCCCCATTGATAATTAGATAATAGCCAAGTTGTTATCAATTCTACATCTTTGTCGTGATTGTATTTATTCCACATATATTTTATCATGTCTGATTATTTGAGAGGAGTCTCTGATCCAGACCCTGTGATCCTCGCCTATTTTGTGCACTCAGGTTAGACCAGTGATTTATCCACCAGTGGCAAAAGGATCAGTCCTAAATTAACATGGGCTGCATAATAGGATTTTCACTATCCAACTTAATCAGCCAAATAATTTGACATATTGATACCGGTCATAACAAAATGATGCACGTTGATGTCTTGGAGAAATTCAGGTCCACTTCTAATGAAATAGAGATCAGAAGAAAAATCTTTTCTCTCAGACTTGTGGATTTCAGTTGAAGTTGTATCACTTAATTCCTTCAAAAAGAAGTTGAATAAGTATCTGACTGAAAATAGGAGTAGAGTCCATAGGGATAGTACAGAGATAACCTCTTTGATGGTATTATTTCCAGGCAAGGGAAAGGAAAGAACTGTTGCATTTGGAGGCAGCATTTTTGACTTCTATTTATCGATCAATAGTCCGGGGATTTATTTCATTAACTTTAAGGTTCATGAAGATTGAATGGATGGAGTAAAGACCATGATAGGATAGATTGTATATGGTCTGTGCAATATATGGCCTTGATGGGTCAAATGGCATTTTGACCATACTTTTTTGTATTCATTCATGGGATTATGGGTGTCACTGGCAAGCCCAGCATTTATTGCCCATTCAATTTGCCCTTGAACTGAGTGGCTTCGTAGGCCATTTAAGAGTCAACCACATTGCTATGGATCTGGAGTCACAGGAGGACAGCAGATAAACCAAATGGGTTTTTATTACAATTGGCAATAGTTTCATAGCTTTTAATTATAGATTTATTAACTGAATCCGAATTTCACCACCTGCCATGATGGGATTCAAACCCATGACCGCAGAGCATTAACCTGGGCTCTGCACCTAGTCTAGTGACATTACCACTACACCACTGTCTCTCCACCTCTTGTGTTAACAAATACTGCTTTTTGGTACAGCATGATGAAACGGAAGCAGATCATGTGCTCATACTTGTACCATATAATTTGGGTCCTATTGGTTAAATCATTTCAGGAAAGTAAACCTAATCTCAAAGCTAATGGCAGGATATCTGATGTAGTTAATATCCCATTGACCTTAAAATATATCAGGCAACAGATATGTCATCACATTGCATTTTCCTCTAGAAAAAAACTGAATATTAGTAAACTTAACTTTTCTCCTTATTCTGTTCATTTTCTCTTCTGATTTCTTTCATGTATTTTTTGACTATTGATGTTTCTTGTTAATTTTCAATGTCATATTTTGGATTGCACGGAGAATGTATTCCACTTGTTTTGTATCACTAGGAAATTCTTTTACAGAAAAACACATGTTTTGCTTCTTTACTGTGGGGTAAGGTAGTGATTACCTGAGCCATAGAGGCTAGAGGTGTTCAGATTCAATCTCCTCTTTGCATAGAGTTAGCTAATCTTGGTGAGGGACAGTGGGGTGTTAAAACTGGCCTTAAGACCTTCAGTTAGAGAGTTGTAAACTAGCCAGGGTTCCTGCTGTTTCATTTGCTATCAAATGAACCTGCTGGAAATATTTTATGTGATCATCAGAGAGAATAGATATAGGCTTAGATGAGGTGCCCATCCCAGTTGAATAGTTTGTTGTTGCTGACTGTCTAATATCATGCAGGACCCCCACCTGCCAAGAATGAGGCACATTAATTTCGCCACATGGACATTAAATTTCACATTGTTGCTGGGAAGAAGAGAAGGCCTGTGACAAGGAGTTGCTAGGCCCCTGGCTAGAAAGACATTTTTGCATATTAACAGACAGTGCTTGGAACAAAGGAACTATCCCGTGCTCCAAGACAATCCACAAGCAGACATGGTCAAACCAGTTAGTCACATGACAAACCTGCTTGGCAGTCTGGTTTTCTTTTTCTGAATTGTACAGTTTGAACTGAGAGCCTGCAGAAAGCTGTTTGCTCCTGGATTGAAAAGACCTCTCTTGGCTGGCTCGCCACAACCTCTCCTGTCTGCTCCCATCTCTTTCTCACGGAACTCCAAAACCCACTGAAGACACATGAACTCCAAGAGAGAAAAGTCTCCTACAGTAAACAAGGTTCAAGAAGAATACTGGGCCCCAACGAAAAGCAAGATCTACCTACAATCAAGGACTCTACAGCAAGCTCGAAGTACAGTAACAGAAAACCCTCTTCAGAGATTGCCTCAAACTTTTTCTACTTTATTTTTCTTCTGCTCTTTCTGTCCCTATCTGCATGTGTGTATTGCATATGCATGCTAGAATAGGTGTGTCATGTATCCATAGGCGTTAACTGAATTAGAGTTTAAGTTTAATAAATTTCAATCTTTCTTCTTTAATTCTAAGAAAGCTTGTGTGTGCTGGTTTCTTTGCATTATAATTGGAAAGCGGTGAACAACAATTCACCAAGGGGGAGCTAAAAACACCGTGTGTTTAAAATTAAACCCTGGTATAGTAAGACCAGGTGAAGGCTGAAAGGGAACCCTAGACCTCTTTCTCACCTGGCCGTACCACTAAGCTCAAACATGAACAGACGCTTGGAGAATGTAACAGAAGGTGATTGATCCCCATGGAACTGTATAGCAGCAAAGTATCTATGCCTCCAAGCAAGGAGAGGAAAAAACCAATGGGAAGAAGAGAGGAATAGAAAATATTGGGAGGACAGGACAACGGTGGGAGAATGGGGAAATATTTCAGACTTGTGACAGCCTTGTTTCTCTCTGCTGCTGTTTAATTTTCCCTTCCTGTGGATAAAATCTCCCTACAATATAAATGAGCTGGCTCTTAAAAGACCTGATGGCAATACTTGTAAAGAGCTGTTGATTTATCCCTCAACCAACACTCTATAATCCACAGATTATCTGGTCACTTTTCTCTTTACTATTTGTGGGATCTTGCTGTGCACAAATTGACTGCCACTTTTCCCTACATTATAATAGTGGCTACACTTCAGAAGACATTCATTGGCTAGGAAGCACTTTGGAACATCTTCAGGTTGTAAAAAGTGCTATATAAATGTCACTTTGTTCTTTCCTTCTTTCACTTCTGAATGAACATATGTTTTAGGGTTGATTTGAGGAACTCTACAAAGTGAGAACAGATCTGCATCATAGAGGTTCAAGGCTTTTTTAAGTGATACTTTATTGCATGCCTGCCAGTTCACTCTCCACATTTTCAACAACTTTCTGCCAGACTGCCACCCATGCCAGTCATCAGCTTACATTCAGTTTTTTATAATCTAGGTAAGGGACTTTCCAACATTAACTGCACATAAAGACTTTAGAATAGGGATTTTCCAGTAGTTACATGTAATAACATGAATGTTGTACAGTTACAAGTAAGTAATTTTTATTGATGATTTGAATGCTCAGAACTCAATGTAATAATTAATAAAATATTCTACAGTTAAACAAGCTAGCCGACCAATTATAACCAGAGCACCTATGAATACCTCTCTGCTACAAGCAATTCCCACCCAGTTCAATTTTTGTTTTACATAGTATACAGCTTCAAAACTTACCAAGCTGAGATGAGCCTCAGCACAGTCTAGAGTAGCTCAGCTAAACTCATTGTAATAGATGTGTAACCTATTTAATGGCATCAAATTGAATATGTAAATTAAGCTGTCTTTCATCTTTCAAGGGTTTAGCATTTTATCATCTGTGGTTTGTTCAGGAACAGCATAATCATTTATTTTTATGGAAGGTCAAATATAGTCACCAGTATATTAACCAAACATCAGTTTTAGGTGTTGATTGAGTACAAGTGGTACACAGCCCACCATTTAGCTGGTGGGTTAGGAAAAGCATCATTATATTAAATGATTTTCAGCATCTTGTTCCTGATGAATTATGAATGAAGAATGGCATTGTATTTTTTTTTTAAAATTATAAATCATACCAAAGATTTTGTAATTAGATAAAACCAGGATAAACTGATATCATCTGTTTCCAGTGCCCTATAGCAATCAGGGTAGTAATGGTATATTAAGCTACCTGAAAGTGCCTGTTAAGTGCAATTCAGAAATGATAACATCAACATTTACTATTGTATTGAATTACCATGGAGATTATGGCCTTATGCTCTGGTGTGCATCATTGCTATATGCATTTGCGCTAATGTTAAGATTTTGCTCACAATAAATTGAAATTTCCTGTTGAGTAGATGTTTAATGCTATTGTATGACACTTCTTCATCTACTAGCTGTGGCTCAGCTGGTAGCACTCTTGCCTCTGAATCAGAAGTTGTGGGATTAAGTCCCACTCCAGGACTTGAACATAAAAATCTAGGCTAATATCCTATGCAGTACTGAGGGAGTGCTACACTGTCAGAGAAGCCAGCTTTCAGATGAGACATTAAACCAAAGCCCCACATGCCCTGTCAGGTGGATGTAGAAGATCCCATGGCACTATTTCAAAGAAGACCAGGGGAGTTACCTCTCAATCAACATCACAAAAACAGATTAACTGGTCATTATCACATTGCTGTTTGTGGACGTTCACTGCATGTAAATTAGCTGCTGTGTTTCCTGCATTACAATAGTACTTCATTGGTTGTAAAGCACTTTGGGACATCCTAAGGTCATGAAAGGCGCTATATAAATGTAACTCTTTCTTTTACTATTTCAGTCACAATTTTAAAATAAACAAGTTAGTATCAAAATAGTGGACCGTGGGATTTCATACCAACATCTCAAACTTTTGACCGCTAATATCCCCAGTCATTTCTAATGCTTTGTATATATTATATGAAAGGTGTGTGGGAATATCAAAACTGGCTTTTCAAGATAGCGACCTCTGAGAAAGGAAAGCTCACCAGGCACAAGGAACATTAAAGATCCCATCACACTTGAAACTATCTTCATAAAGCCTGCACCTAAGAATAAATCAAGCTTTATTTTGCTTGTTGTGAAAATGGAATACATGAGGGTAGGGAACAAAGGAGTTAACATTTTAAATAAATTGAAAACCAAGGACAAGGGTGAGTACAAATCAGGAAGTAGTGATTGGGTTGGATGACACAGGTTTAAAAGCCTGAAGATTTTTACAGGCAGGCAAGTCTGAAGGAAGCCGGAAGTTCTATGGTTTTGAGTTACTGGGTAAGAATGATTTCCAGTAGGAGACTGCCGTGAATCTTGATTTAGATGTAGAGAGGAGGAAGTGGGTGTAAAATTAACAGAGTCATCCAGAGAAACGCTGGCCATAGTTGGGTCGATTAAACAGAGACAGGCAAGGTGGCAGAGAAGGACTAGAAGTGAAACAAAAAGAAAAAGTGCTGGAAACACTCAGCAAATCTGGCAGCATCTGTGGAGAGAGAAGCAAAGTTAACAGGTTGGTGACCTTTCATCAGAACTGGCAAAGGTTAGAAAAGAATTAGGTTTTAAGCAAGTGAAGGGGAGGCGGGTGGGGGAAGAGAACAAAGGGGAAGGTAGGGCTGGAGAGATTAAATAACAAAGCTAGAGGTGAGTCTGCCAATAATATTACACATCTGGTATCAGAGTGATGGGGTTTTGTGCTGCATTGATCCTTTCGAAAGATCGGAGACTATGTCTATGCAGGGTCCTATAGAAAAAGGTCTGCATTTGTACAGAACATCCCAAAGCATTTTACAGCCAATCAAGTACTTTTTGAACTGTAGTCTCTGTTGTAATGTAAGACGAGTGGCAGCCAATTTATGCACCGCAAGTTCCCAAAAACAGCAAGGTGATAATGACCAGATAATCTGTTTTAATAATGTTGTTTGGAGAATAATGGTTCGCCAAGACACAAGGAGAACTCCTCTGCCTATAGAAGCAGAAGTACACTGTTGCCTACACACAGAGATTCGGCACCAGTGGGGACACCGCGTGAAAGGGTTATGGTAAATAAAAACCAAACGCACTTTATTTTATTGCTGAACTTTAAAAAAAAATCTCAAGTGATCCACAGATCATCAACTGTTGATGAATCGGAACGGTGACAACTCCGTCAGCTCTTAATGGTTCGAGATTTCACGGATATTGGCGTGTCATGTGAGCTGAATGACCATGTATGGAACTCCGCCTTCCCTCCGTTGGCTGACCATTCTAACTGCGGCGTCCTGCTTGGAATAATAATCGAAGGACGGCATACAAGGCAGACTTCAATAAATAACTTCGTCATTCTGGAGCTGTTGAGTCTATTGGAATAAACAAGTCCTTGATGAACAGCCACTAACTACACTACTTAATATGGAGGCATTTCAATATTTGAGAGTAATACATTTATATTACAGAAGCACGTTTTAAAGGGGATTAAATGAACCTATTGAATCTCCTTTTACTTTGTACCGATTTATTTGTGTATTGTGTCAAGGTTTGGGCAATATTCCAAACGTGGGAAGGTTCAAAGATGGATTGTGCACGAAACCAGTGAATTGTTTCTGTGTTTGATCAGGTGTCTGCGGTGAAATGATATCTCTTTTACAGTCTGCCATTTATCTCAACACCTCTCTCTTATATCTCCAGGAATCTGCGGTTGAGTTGATCTTTGCTGCTTTCTCCACCACGGCGAGTGCCAGCACCTCCCTGGTGCTCCTGCTCCTCCAGCACGCTCAGGCCCTGGAGAAAATGAGGCAGGAGCTGGAACAGCACGGCATGATTCGTGATTGTCAATGCAATCGTCTCCTTACATCCCGGGACAAAGACGCTCCCCACAAGGACAGTTCGCGCTTCCTCTACACTGAGAACAAGGATGATCGCGGAACGGTAAACCGAGACAAACAGACTTGGGCTGAAGGGTGCCAGCCGTCTTTCACTCAAGAGAATTCCACCCGGGACAACGGCTGGCTTCAATCCGCTACCTCCACAGATAAACTGGTGCCGAATAAAGAGTGCCGACAAATCCGCATCAACCAAGACAGTACAATCCAGGGTAAAGAGTACTTTGCGTCCTTGGTCACCGGAGATAGAGAGTTCCCGGACGCCGTGTCCCCCGAGGAGACAGTGAGAGAGAATGAGACGAGTCAGACGTGCCGGGATTGCGATTGTCACCGCTACCTGAGCCTGGACACACTCAGCCGCCTGCGCTATCTCGACTGTGTGGTCAAGGAGGTGCTGAGGCTACTGCCCCCAGTCTCGGGAGGCTACAGGACGGCGCTACAAACCTTTGAGCTGAACGTAAGTAGCACTCAACGCAGTGAAAGGAGAGTTTCCATCCCGCCAGAAATGATCCAATCGGAATGGTACAGCACAGGAGACCATTCAGCCCATCGTGCCTGTGCCTGCTCTTTGAAAGAGCTGTCCAATTAGTCCCTCTCCCCATAGCCCCGCAAGTGTTGCCTTTTCGAGTATTTATCCAATTCCCTTTTGAATGTTTCTATTGAATCTACCTCCACCGCCCTTTCAGTGTATTCCAGGTCAGAACTATTCACCAATTAACAACAATTCTCTTCACCGTCCATCTGCATCCTGCCAATTACCCCAAATGTAACTGTCCTTCTAAAAGCATTTTTGTTCGCAAATAATCCAGAATAACTACACCAAGCGAATGTGTGCAATGTATCATTCAGTTTAATTGCAACTACTGTCGCCAACTATTTTAATTTCAGTCCTATTTAGCCTTATCCGCTTTCCCCACCACCAGCTCTCTCCCCGCAAGAATCAGAGGCGGTTCCGGTCCATTGGGACTGGGGCGGGGGAGACAGAGCGGGGCGAACAGTGGAACTGAAACGGGAAAAGGGAGGTGAATGAAGCTAAAACAAGGAGCTGAAGAAGAATACGTTTAAACATGTCAGTCTGCTCGAGGTATCTTAACCCCGAACATGAACGGAAAGCGTGGCCGTGCCAGTTAAAATACAGGAATGTTATATTTTTAAGAGTTTACCTTGATAAATATCCAAATCCACTGTCAGAGCATTTCCTCGCAACGTGTAGAAAAAGAGGGATCCCGGCGAAAATCTATCATAGCGACCCTAGATTTGGCCTCATGTCATAAATATAGCGAAATATCCCCTACCCGGTTCTTGGGGACGCAGACACCGCAACAAATTCCTCGGGACATTATCAGCTATTTAAACAATACTCAGAAATACACACCATAGGTTCTCGCGCTGGCCCACCACAATTTCGGCGAATGAACCGCGGAAACCCCGGCGAGTCGTATTGCGAAGGATGCCTCTCAGGAGGTACCTGCTGTCTGGCAAGGATTTAACCCCTTCTTTTCAGTTTCCTGATGACTATCCAGGGAATGATGGTGAGGCAGCAGGGTAGATATTGATCCAAGATGACCCACATGGTCATGTAAATTAGAATTGAGTTGACCTTCTGTAATGGACTCAAATCTGATATTGAGTCAGGTAGCCCACAGTCCTCCAGGATGCTAATGATGTTTGAGCAACAAATCTAACTCCTTAAAACAAAAGCAAAATACTGCGTGTGCTGGAAATGCTGAGTGCTAATGGAAGGTCATCGACCTGAAACATTAACCCTGTTTCCATCTCCACAGATGTTGCCTGACCTGTTCAGATCTTCTAGCATTTGCAATTGTTAACTCTAAGTGGGATCAGGGCATGTAGATGTGTCAGTGGGGTATAGGATTCTTTCCACTCATCTCTATTAACCTGTCAAGCTCAGCCAATGAGTAAGGTGGTCCTAGCTGGTCAAATAAGGAAAGAGTGACAATGTTCTGATCTGGTAAACTCCACATCTTAAACTCAAGTGGTATTCTAGTGCATAGTTGCGAGTCACTGCTTGACATTGCCAACCTGCACACAAACTATTTCGGCTTAGGTACGTCGGATCTGCCCATGTAGGTACAATGTCCTTTCAAAATGCCCAACATCTTCATCTGATTACATGTACAATATTTAAAATCCATTCGCCAGACACGCAGAGCTCACCCGCGGCATTATTTATTGTCATTTTCTTATAAAAATAGTTAATTCCCTCTACCTTGCAATAATGGCCCAGTTGTAGTAAGTCATGCAGAATGCCTCAGGTTCGTTTCCACCTGATCTGAATCAGTTGTTTTCAGCCAGAGTAATTGTAGGGGTGCTCCAATTGGCCGAGGCATCTCAAGGACGGGGACTGGGAAATGGAAGTCCACGCGCCAATTCCTAGTTCATAATGGAGTCATTCTGCTGGAAATATGGAAATTGAGTGAGAACAAGATCGAGCTGGGTAGTAATGGTCCATATGATCAAAACGCTTGACATTGTCTAGACTGATATGTGGAATAGTCACTTTGGTGAGGTACCAGAAGTTGCTTCATACTGTTGAACTGCACTCTAGCAGGAGTCAATGTTTTCTGGAGTGGAGAGAGAGATAAGGGAAGAACATTGGTTAAGAAATAATCATTATCAAACATAAATGGGATTGCCCTTGACCTAGTGCTGGAGGAAACACTCAATCTCCATCCCCACAACTGAGCAGTCATTTTGAAAACATGATCGATCTCCGCCCTGCTGAAACCATAATCCATCACCTCAAGCTTGACCTCTCCTCTAATACTTTTCTTGAAGGCTTTCCCTCTTCCACAATTTACAACTCATTCAGAATGCAATAGGCCTCATCCTTGCCTCCACACAGTCCTGCAGTCATAATCCCCTTTTCTTGGCAAGCTCCACTGGTTCCCCATGCCCCAACTGATTGACCTCCCGATTCTTCCACGCCTCCCTCCAATTATTGCTTAGTGATCTCCTCTAACATTGATCATTACACACATACCCTTAACCTCTCTGACTCATTCCTTTTTCCATGCTTGCTTCCCGCACCCTACTGTTATGACCAGGTGAGAAAGAGGTCTAGGGTTCCCTTTCAGCCTTCACCTGGTCTTACTGTAACAGGGTTTAATTTTAAACACACCGTGTTTTTAGCTGCCCCTTGGTGGATCCTTGTTCACTGCTTACCAATTACAAGGCGAAGAAACCAGCACAAACAGGCTTTCTTACGTTTAAAGAAGAAAAGTCAAAATTTATGAAACTCAAACTCTAATTTGGTTAACACCTATGGATACAGGCCGCGCCTCACGCTAGCATGCAAATGCAATACACACATGCAAATGGAGACAGAAAAGAGCAGAAAAAATAAAGTGGAAAGGTTTGAGGCAATATCCGAAGAGGAGTTGTTACAGTTCTTTGAGCTCACTGTAGAGTCCTTGATTGTAGGTAGATCTTACTTTTTGTTGGGGCTCAGTATTCTTCTTAAAGCTTGTTCACTTTAGGAGACTTTTTTCTCTTGGGGTTCATGTGTCTTCAGTGGATTCAGAGGCTTGTGAGAAAGAGTGATGGGAGCAGACAGGAGAGATCTTCTCAGTCCAGGAGCAAAAAGACTTTTTGCACAAACTGTTTGTACAAATTCAAAAAACGCAGGTTGTCCAGCAGGTTAGTCATGTGACTAGCTGGTTTGACCTTGTCCCGTTTGTGTATTGGCCATCTTAGCAGTCAAGCTGGAATGCGAGCTCCCCCACCTTCAACGTCCGGTGATCAAAAGTCCATTGTGGGTTGAATGTGTCAGGGAATGGCTGCTTTGTCCTTCCAAACACTGTCTCTTAATATGCAAACGTCGTTCCAGCCACGGCTGATCTGTTTAACAAGTCCTTTCTTCACTCCAGTAACAGTTTAAAATCAATGTTCATGACAAAAATCATGTACCTCATTCTTGGCAGGTGGGAGCCTAGCATGACACCACCATAAGTGGGCACTTTTTCAGCCGCTGTGCGCCTGCAGTCTAGAACTGACTGGTCAATAGCCTCAACCTCTCCACCTCTTTCCCAGCTTTTAAAACGGTACTGTTGCCCACTCCACTTTCCCCAAACCTTCAGCTACGTGTCCTTGTTTTCCTTTGACCTGTAAAACGCTTTGAAAGGTCTGTCGTTCACAGGTTAACTGTCTTCATCTGTCCTCAATAACTGCTGGTTAGGAGCTTAAAAGGGACCCGGGCAGGAATTGTAATGAAATGCTATTTGCAAATAAAGCAAGAAGTCACCGTATGTTAGCGTTTATTTGGATGTACGGTTCAAGTTTTTGAGTTATAGTTATTGATTTTAAATGAAATAACTCAACCCTCAGTTGCAACTAAGCTGCTTTGTCTGATTCCCAGGGATGCCAGATTCCCAAAGGCTGGAATATTATATACAGCATTCGTGACACACAAGAGACGGCTGCCGTCTATCTGAACCCGGAGACTTTCGATCCTGATCGGTTTGGACCTGAGCGTGACGAGAGCAAAGCGGGGAGATTCAATTATTTACCTTTCGGAGGTGGCGTTCGGAGTTGTATAGGAAAAGAACTGGCGCAAGTGATCCTCAAAATCCTGGCGATTGAACTGACCAGCAAAGCGCGCTGGGAGCTGGCCAGCACCGCCTACCCCAAGATGCAAACTGTCCCGGTTGTGTACCCTGTCGATGGGCTGAAGGTTCGGTTTCATCGCGTGGATGGAAAAGGGAATGGTGTTCCCATGAAAGAATGACAAATATAACAAGACAAAGCGAAATGCATCGCAGTCTGCGGGTGGGAGTTGGCTGGTGCTCACTTACCGTGACTTCAAACAACAAGGTCAATTCTATGCCAGACTATTTTTCACGAAAGGTAAATGCCAATCGCTTAGTGTTGAGTGGCACCAAAGTTCGCTAAAATGCCCACAGCCAACTCTTTTTGATTCCAGGTGTTACCGAACCTTTACATTGGTTCTTCCAATAATTCAAGAATAACATTTGAAAACTGGGATCCCATAGAAACCATCGCAAAACACTGTATTTAATCTATGCACTTAAACATCAGAATATATTGGTCTTCTGAAAGTAGAGTTACGAACTAAAGACCAGATTCGCAGTTTTCCAATACAATTATTGATCAACTGGCTAATAGCTTGAGAATGAATTCCTCTTCACTTTGAAATTCGGTGTTTCTGCTGGGTTTTACCGCGGAAAGGGGTGGTTATAAAATCGCGGACTTTACCATGTTACCCTTTTTTTGGTCAGTTTGAAGAATGTATGTCGGTTATTTCTTCAAACAGCAGAAAAGGGGTTAATGGATATTGTATTCAAAATGAAGTGTGAGCCGCCTTTTGGACAGTGGGTGTCGCTCGGGTCGGATTTTAACAGCTCCATCTATTAGTGAAACGGTATTCTGTGAAGCCAAGGTTGGATACGCGGGAGGAACAGGATTGTTGAGTGAGGATTATGAATGGGGAGCGAGGTGGAGAGGACTGTGTGAGGATTGTGAATGGGGAGCAGGATAGTAAGGTTAGAGGATGGTCTGTGTAAGGATTATGAAAGTGGTGAAGAGCAAGCGAGACAGGCGGACGTGCATTACATTTAAAACCAGCCGCAGCATTGAACGGAATTCAGGTTTCAAGCACATATAATAATCTTTGATCCTTTTAGAACAATGAAAGGACTGTTAGCTAATACATGGGCCAGTATATATGTACAGCACCCAACAAACTAAACTAATAGATATGGCGGAAAATTGCCAAATGGTGTCACCAAGCATCACTGGGGATCTGAGTTACTTAGTTTTTGTTTAACTCCTACTTACAGGAATTGTTTCACTGTCACGTATTCTCCATTGAACGTCGGGCAGATTATCCTGTTCACAGTTCCCAAACGATAAATATGATTCTCAGCTTGGGCAGTTGTAAATGCAGACCTACCTGTATTATGTATGATAAATCGTCACGTGTTATTAAAGTCTTTTTGACATGTGTGGTAGCTTCCCCTTTTCACATATTGTGACAATGTGGTTGTAATGTTGCAAATGCTGTCGATGTGTGTTGTGAGATTTCATGAATAAATGTAAAAGAATAGAAACACATTTTTAAAAGCGCTGCTTGAGATCCTGTCGGGACAAAGCATTGCAGTTTTCATATTGTATGCCAAATCTTTTGTTCGGAACCAGAGATGTTGCTTTCTATTTACAAAATGGAGACTAGTTTCATTTCAAACGTAATGGAATGGTACTGATGGTACTGTGTGAACTCTGATAGGAGACATTAAAACCGATAGTTAAGGTGGATGAAACGGTTGTCCCTTTGTGTTGGTTTTTGTATCTGAAATTGTGCGAACACATTATAGCCGCAACCTACATCTCATTCGCTCGCTGAACGGTAAAAGCCCTTTATGAATAGAACCCTCACTTTCTCGAGTGAATGCAACTTGTCTATTTTCCCATTTTCCTCTTCCTGTAAACAGCAGCCTTCTGTTGCCGTAGTCAAGTGAGGGATATTCATCCGGAAGCCGAGGCACCCAGTGTCATGAGATATAACCGCCCACGACACACCCGGCCCACGCAGCTGGAGAATGCATCCCAATGCAGAGGTAGCCCTCCACTGAAATCAACTCTCTCCCTTCAATGCAATAAAATAGCACTCAATTATGGACCGACCCCTAACTCTGAAATAAAAACAAGAAATGCTGGAAATACTCAGCAGGTCTGGCAGCATCTGTGGAGAGAGAAGCAGAGTTAACGTTTCAGGTCAGTGACCCTTCTTCAGAACTGGCAAATATGAGAAATGTAAAAGGTTGTAAGCAAGAAAAGTGGGGGTGGGGCAAGAGATAACAAAGGAGAAGGTGTAGCCAGGACGAGGTCACAGAATAGCTGACCAGAAGGTCATGGAGCAAAGATATGTTAATGGTGTGTTGAAAGACAAAGCATTAGTACAGAAAGGGTGTTAACGGACTGAAAATTGAACAGCCGCAAGTACAAACATGAAAAAAGTGGGTAAGCAAACTGAACAAACTAAGATGAAATAAAATAAACACAAAAAATATTTAAAAAGGAAAAATAACTGAAAATAAAAGTAAAATGGGGAGGGGGGGAGGGGCGTCATGCTCTGAAATTATTGAACTCAACGTTCAGTCTGGCAGCCTGTAGTGTGCCTAATCGGTAAATGAGATGCTGTTTCTCGAGCTTGCGTTGATGTTCACTGGAACACTGAACCTATGCCAGCGTTCAACCACACGTCTAACGCTCATCTGAGAGTTTTTACTTAATTCCGCTGACAGAACATTTTGCAGGGGGAAGGGTGGAGTTCTTTCATGAGACCATTGGACTCTGGAAGGTATCTCAGCCAAGCTTGGCCCTGTCCCGATTCTAGTTATGCATAAGTACACTTTCAGGCAGGGTTTACTGGATGTTGACTGAGTTTTCTCCTCCCTCGCCCGGGGACAGATTGAAAATAAAGTCACTGGCGAAATTCGGCCAGTCCCACACAGGCTCTCATCGAAAGCGTTACTTGCAATTCCATAGGACGTTTACGCCACATGCATCTGCCCAACAAGCGTGGGCATGTTACGAAAGTGCAAGAATCAAACTTACAGTGAGGTTATTGTATTTGCTTTGATTGCTATCTGATTTATTATAAAATTCCACGATATTTTAGTGACGGATGAAAAAGTAGCACCGCTTTAATCTCATTTACTGTGATTTGTCTGGGACTTCAGTTTTGTTGCTGCAATAATATATTTGTTTAATTTTTGTGACTGACATTCTTGATGTTATCTGACATTCATTGTTTAAATTATGCATCAGTGTAAGAAATCGCCGAGTTTTATAACCATTTCAAAGATTTGTAGTCCACATGTTTCCTTATACTTTAGAAGCTACAACATCAGTACTGTTAAATGTGCTTCACATTTGTTGTCGTTAATTGACCTGTATCTTTTGGTGCTGGAATTGTTTTTCTTTGATACACCTTCGTAAATAATGAAATATTAATGTCACTTAAAGTAATTAAATGAGGGAAATTATCTTTTGAGCGTACAACTTAGTTTTTGCTGAGATTTGTCAGACATTTCCACAAATCTTCATTTTGAACAACTAGTGAAGTATGCGAATCATTAACTTCCTGTTAAATGTCACATTTTATTCCCTATAATTGATCTTTCACATTCCATGCGTGATCCTGGACGGTGATTGTTGAACAATTGGATGGTGGGGAATTCGCCTTTTAAAGTCACCATTGGAACTATAACACACTTTTCTCGAAATACAGATCATACATCGTTCTCTTTTTCCAGGTGTATTTTAGATTTTAAAATAAAAAGGGCCAATAACATTTTATAGTTCTCTAAACAAACAAATTCGCCGCTTGCAGTCTTGAGCGTATACAATGCTGAAAACTGCAGAAAATGTGATTATCTTTACAGGACACAAACAGAATTAAATAATTGGCCTACGCTTCCATACATTCAGCCAGCAATCACTAATACCTGGATGGACGGGCTGTCTTACGGGGAAAGATTGGACAGGCTAGGCTTGTATCCGCTGGAGTTTAGAAGAGTAAGAGGTGACTTGATTGAAACATAAGACCCTGAGGGGTCTTAACAGTGTGCATGTGGAAAGGATGTTTCCCCTTGTGGGAGAATCTAGAACTAGGGGTCAATGTTCAAAAATAAGGGGTCGCCCATTTAAGACAGAGATAAGGAGAAATTTTTTCTCTCAGAGGGTCGTGAGTCTTTGGAATTCTCTTCCTCAAAAGGCGGTGGAAGCAGAGTCTTTGAATAGTTTTAAGGCAGCGGTAAATAGATTCTTGATAAGCAAGCGGGTGGAAGATTATCGGAAGTAGGTGGAAATGTGAAGTAATCAGTTCAGCCATAAAATTATTGAATGGAGGAGCAGGCTCGAAGGGCCGAGTGGCCTACTCCTGCTCCTAATTCGTATGTTCTCACATTATAAAACGACATCCAAGAGACATTAATCTAGAATTTGGATACTTCTAACTTGTAGATAATCAGACAGCAACCGTTACCTTTTAATATATAATTAGACCATTTGCAATCATCAAAAGATTGTAATTTAGTTAAAATGTATCACACTGTCAAACAAGAGAACAATAATTCTGGGTACTGCCTGTGTGGAGTTTGCAAGTTCTCCCTGTGTCTGCGTGGGTTTCCTCTGGGTGCTCCGGTTTCCTCCCACAGCCAAAAGACTTGCAGGTTGGTAGGTAAATTGGCCATTATAAATTGTCCCTAGTATAGGTAGGTGATAGGGAAATATAGGGACAGGTGGGGATGTGGTAGGAATATGGGATTAGTGTAGGATTAGTATAAATGGGTGGTTGATGGTCGGCACAGACTCGGTGGGCCGAAGGGCCTGTTTCAGTGCTGTATCTCTAAACTATACTAAACTAAAAAATAAGTTTTATGTTTTCTTTAAAGTGGTACTTAACAAAGTTATCGCTAATCCTTCTATTCACAGTAGTATTAAAATTGTGTTTGGAATTAAAGACAGATCTTGTATTTATATTTCACGACCTGCGGATGTCCTAACGCCCTTTGCAGCCAATGAAATACTTTTGACTTGCATTCACTGTTGCAACGACGGGAAAAACAGCAACCAACTTGCGCACAGCAAAATCCTACAAATGTCAAAAATGAAATACATGACCAGATAATTTGTTTTCTTTTAGTGATGCTCGTTGAGGGATAAGTATTGGCCAGGATACCAGGTAGATCTCCCCTGAGCTTCTTCAAATAGTGTCATGATATATTTGACATCATTCAGCCTAGCACTGGAATGTCACCCTCGATTATGTGCTGGAGTGTCTAGAGTGGGGCTTGGAACCAAGAACTTTTTGACTGAGGTGAGAATGCTAGTAGACAAATAACGTTGCGAAATTAGTGCAATAAAGGCTTTTCGATTGAAACTTCCCTTTCCATTTGTGATACAGTGCAGTAATAAACCATCAGCGAGAACATAAATATAAAACCCTGAACATGTCATTTCAAGTTCCAAAGCTGACACCTGTCACTGAACAGGAGCTCAAGAATTTGCCGATAGCATACTGTAAAGAACATTCCGTAAAATGTGAACTATGACGGAGCTTTAAGAAGGGCTCAATGGATATCGGACTAACACTGGATGCATTTCTTAAATTAGGGGACAAAACAAACATCTTAACCACTGATATATCAACGTGACGACTTCTCGTATGGAGGGCTGCCACGAAACAAAAGGAGGGCTTGCTTTACTTATTATTACTTTCACAAATAAGTGTTAAAATTGCATTTTACGGGTCAGAAAACTTGGTGGGTAATGGAGAGATGTTTTCTCAGGTACTTTCTGATATTTATTGTCTCTGGCTTCGGTTAGTTTGGTATTGTAGACCTTGTTTGTCCGACTAGTGTACATTGCCTGCATTATTGGCTGACCCTTGAATGAACTAGAAGCACGTGTCCTTGTGACCTTGCTATTAAGGTGAATCCTCATGGTCAGAAAGAAAGTACATATATACGCGGTATATATCAATTCGTCAGTGGGTTACAAGCCATGCTGGCTCCAGAAACCTTTATGGTTTTCATCGGGCCGAATAGCGGTGACCAGAAGTGTGAAAATAAAAAGAAACTGAGATGAATACTTTGAAAAAAAATCATAAAACTAACATTATGTTCATGTACATTAACCAGGGGGCCGTTGGCCCGATTACACTTGTGTACGTGGCCATATGCATGTTTGTGCTGTGGTAGGTCATCCTTACAGTTTTCTAATTATAATTTCTAATTCAGAAGTATCTGGGTTATAAGTTGATTTATGATATTTGACTTTGTGGCGTAAGTAGAAGTGGAGTTATAACGACGCGATATGAAAGCTAAGTTCATATCTAATATAAAGCCCCGGAGAAATCTCCATTATCAGGTCGAATGACCCATTGCCGATATTTAACATTGAAAAGCGCGCCTGCCTTTCCTCGCACAGCATTCACAAATCTTTCTCTCTTTTACACGGTTACAGAAATGCAGAAACCACGAAATCATTTAATTTCGCTTTTTAATGAACTGTTTTAATCTAAAAGGCAATTGCTAAATACAGCGCATGAAACTTCACTGTTCATCTCAGAAAATGGGCAAGTTTACAATCCAGCCGCGGCGTTGGTATGTTCGTCGCTTTAACATTGAGTAATGCCGCTCTGGTTTCATCTTCTGATAAGCGATGACTTTACATCAGAGTGGGTATCAGATAGTAAGGAATTTCGGTGCTGTCTTCCATCCAACACCCCCTCCCACAGATCTGTTTATTTGACGGACAGTGAACTTGACGAAGTTTCTGCCAAAGTTCACGCAAATGTCACGGTCCGTCTTTTAGGTCAGATTGCGGTCAGTTCTGGCTGAGTACGGGAACAAGCCTCGGGGCCAAAAAGAGCCATGCGTCCCCCTTCTACGGAGAGCAAATCGGAACGGCCATTCACTGGCAATCCACAGGAACCCTAGCATCAAACTACAGTTCACAGGTTATTGTAAACTTTTATAGACTGAAAAGTCACCCACCTCACCTCTAGGCTAAACTGGGTCAGAGAGGAGCAAAGACAATACATCATAGAGCTGAATTCAATAGGTTCACCTACAACTGATGGGCTCGGAAATACACATCATCGGTCATTAATGCAATCACATGAATCAAAATACTCTTTAAAAGAAAACTACTGCAGATTATTGTGAGAACCTCTATGAACACTGCACGGTACGTTTTAAAGAGAAACTCTAATGCCATTCCATATCAGTCTGCAGAGGAAGCGACTGCCTTTAGAGATCATCATTGTTATGAATTGTCGCTACAACCCATAATTACGCCATCTGCTGGGACCCAACAAACAAACGACCATAACTGAATGAGCATAACATTGATTAATAAATAACTGGTCTATTCCGCTCTGTAAAGAGACCAGCCTTACAGCCCGAATGCGCCGAACAATGAGACGTCTGTATACCTTTTAAAAGACAGATTTGACTAACTATGCTAGGCAGACATTTATAAATTACAATTTGAGGATCTGCGGTTGAATCCCGGCGAGCGCATTACCAACTATGCTTGGTTTAAAAATTATTACAGTTATATGTAGAAGTACAAATTTATAATATGGCTCTCTCATTAGCTACTGATAACTAAGCATAAACGAAGGAAGTTTCAAGCACATCACCAAAATAATGTTGCTATGTGGCACATGGAAATCATTGGCTTTTGGGAAAGTTTTGCTTGGATGAGAATCCCACCTTTTAAGCGTTAGTTTAAATTATGTGAAATGAGTTACTACATTGGAATGCTATACTTGGATCAGGTATATGGCACATAGTTAATAGATCATTTTGAAATAGACATATTGCAATGTTAGCTCAAGAGGAACACTAACTGCATCATGACCCTGCTGTGTCTTGCTGCTCTTAACTACAGAACTTCAGTGCCTTGTCTTGGCATTCATCCATCCATTTAATCTTCTACCTACAATTCAGCCAGTTTTGAAATAGATTCTTTAATCCGAACCATATTTTTACAAAAAACATACTTAAAGAAATACATCACGTGATACTATTTTACTGAATAAGGATTAAATTGCCATATTTCTTGAACATGCAATCAAAATCCGTGTGGTCTTCGCGACCTCACTAAGCAACATTCACAAAAGAATGAATTTCAAACTAGCAGACTGCACCTACGGAATCACACAGCGCAGAAAGAGGTCATTCGGCCCATAGTGCCAGTGCTGGCTCTCTGAAAGACCTAAGCAATTAGCTCGACTATCCCCGCACTTTCCCCATGACCCTGGAAATAGTTCCTATTTAAGTATTTATCCAACTCCATTTTGAAATTGTTTTTGAATCTTCTTCCCCAACCCTTTCAAGCAACGCATTCCAGATCATAACAATTCGCGGTGTAAAGAAATCTCCAAAAAAATTGCAGTTCACTGTCTAAAGCTGGTATTTGCATTTTTCTTGGTAGGGTGTAACCCCCATCCGTCTGTCTTTGGAATGGTGCAACAGTTTTTTAATGGAATGTTGCAATTTGTGTGAACTTCCAGTCATTGGATTCTATCTGAGTCCTTCATGGACATCTTTATTTTTCAGACAATCAGGGCCTAGACCTTGTGTGCAAAGGGCACAATTTCAAAGTTTGTGGATGATACAAAACTTGGAAGCATTGTGAACTGTGAGGATGATTGTTTGGAACTGCTAAAGGACGTAGACAATTTGGTGGAATGGGCAGATAGGTGGCAGATGAAGTTCAATGCAGAGAAATGTGAAGTGATTCATTTGGTAGGAAGAACATGGAGAGACAATATAGAATAAAGGGTACAATTCTAAAGGGGGTGCAGGAGGGACCTGGGTGTATATGTACATAAGTCATTGAAGGTGGCAGAACAGGTTGAGAGAGCAGTTAATAAAGCATTCGGTATCCTGGGCTTTATTAATAGGGGCATAGAGTACAAGAGCAAGGAAGTCATGTTGAACTTGTATAAGACACTAGTTCGGCCGCAACTGGAGTATTGCATCCAGTTCTGGACACCGCACTTCAGGAAAGATATGAGGGCATTGGAGAGAATACAGAAAAGATTCACAAGAATGGTTCTAGGGATGAGGAATTTCAGTTATGAAGATAGATTGGAGAACTCCTTTCCTTGGAGAATAGAAGGCAGAGAGGTGATTTGATAGAGGTATTCAAAATCATGAGGGGTCTGAACAGAGTAGATAGAGAGAAACTGTTACCACTTGTGAAAGGATGGAGAACGAGAGGGCTCAGATTGCAGCCAGTGGTGAAGGTCTGGAATGCGCTGCCTGAGAACGTGGTGGAGGCAGGTTCAATTGAAGCATTCAAAAGGGAATTAGACAGTTATATGAAAAGGAAGAATGTGCAGAGTTATGAGGAGAAGGCGGGGGAATGGCACTAAGTAAATTGCTCTTTCGGAGAGCCGGTGAGGACACGATAGGCCGAATGGCCTCCTTCTGCGCTGTAACAATTCTGTGATTCTGTGAACTAGGTGATAATGGGAGAAAAACAAACGGAGTTTTTTTTAGAAGCAGAAAATGCTGGAAACACTCAGCAGGTAGAAGGCGCTAATATAAAACCATCCCTGCTGTTGAATATTCACAGAACACAATACGTCAAACGACTCCTGATTGAGTCTTGAGTACTCCTTTCACAGAAACTGCACATTATCACCTTAACATTTTAACATTGCTAAAATTATGGCAGCCCTGGTGAACGTGCACTTTAAATAACAGAAAATGTGCAGCCGCCAACCAAAGCGATTATTTCCTGTCGTGGTTTTATACAATGCTAATAATTGTTTTCCTTCGACAATAAATTTAGTAATTTCTCGTCTGTGTGATTTAAAACCGGTCAGACCGCCTCCCCCACATTTGCCGAGTTCACTCTCTGAGTGTCTGAGTAACACCACTTATATTCAATCACCTTCTCTGCAATTATTAGATTTGCAGAATGGTGAAATATTTGATTTTAACAAAGGATTGCATCATTGTTCAGAAAGGTATAACTAGTGGGTGTAACTAAAAGATTAACTATGATGGGATGTTTAGTAAGACGTTGCCTCTGCCGTGCACACAGATTGAACTGGACTCGTCTTCTCACTGAAACGGAACTCAAACCGACAATTAGCAACTGAATAGCGTTGTAAGTATTGTTACCTCCCTCCCCATCAGCGGTGCAGGTAGCAATATTCATTATTTATTAGTCTGCACACAATTACAATTTGCATTGTAATGGCCGGAATGTGATGGCTGACTGTTACCCCCTGAATACAGTGAGTGATCTGCAGAACACTGTGATCGAGACTTGAACTTCAGGAAGAGCAGCACCTGTTTGTTCATGTGGATGGACTTGGACAGCTGGTCCTATCATTCTGTCATTGTATCACAACGCTGGCGGCAGTCCAAGCAACGAAGCGATGGCAATATCCCCCAGTGTTTCACTGTAATATCCCATCACAGTACAGTTTCTGCTCAATTATTTTTCGGGACCTGTTTCCTGTAAAAGCGATTCATCCTTTTGCCATTCGGCAATAGGGATCCGTGTGCTTAAATACTGCCAGAGAAATATTAATAGAGTGGTTAGGTTGAAATTAGGAGCTTTGGAAAACATATAAAGCTTCAATAAAACACCGAGCATGGATCTTATTTGGGCTGTGATGGGTTATTGATTGCGCAACTTGTAAACTGTTTGCAACTTCTCTTTGGTTAAAATAAGCAGACCATCCTTGTGAGAGGTTGACAGGAAACCCGATGCCTTTACAGTGCCCGGAAAGTATCTGTGGCCAGCCCCGGGAGAAAGCAACGGGTCAGCAAGAGTTAACAACGTTGGTGCTGCAGAATTAGAGGAAAACTAAGATCTGGCCAGCATTGTTTTATCATGCACAAACGTGAGAAAACATGAACTGATCAGTGGGTTTATTTGGAATGGATTGTAATAATCTGGCATTGTATCGATTAAACCAGCTAGGCTGGCTCTTGGGCTCATCGCTCATAGTGTTCACACTCTGGACTGCTGTAAAGGGTATTTGTTGTTCTGTAATTACATTTAAAAACGATCTGATTAGAATTAAATAAATACAGCAGTTCAAACAAGGTTGTATTTTGCTTGTACTTTGCCATAATTCGCAGGAATCCAATATCTCCCTTTAAGGGCAACAAGCCGGCTTCACATTCTACTTTGCAGACCAGTCCCCTCGCACATACTTTGCGTCGGTTAATAGCTGCTGTAAACGTACCTATAAAACTGTGGGTGGCACCGACAACCGTGTTTACTTTCTGATATAACCACTGCTCAGCCTGGCTGACCTGGGTTTGAACCTAGGGCGAGCATGGGATCATAATTTTAGGAATTCACATCTGAATGACGTACTTATTTCTCACAGTTACCCAAAGGCGCGGTTTAATCTGGAGTCGGGGGTGAACGCCAGGCCAGGCTGTTATTTTACTTCACTGTCACTCAGCCTCTGCGCCACGTCAATGCGAAACTTGGCTCCACGGCAATTACATAATTAATCTTTAGATCAGGGCCCCTTTAACCATGGGATGGCGGGGCCAGGAACACATCCAGAACGAAACTCAAGCGCTTGGACTCTCATCCCGGGTTTTACCAGGGAATCGTGCAGAATACATTTAAAAAGAAACTCGTACTTGGAACCTTCATCCCGAATGCGTTATTGAATTTCAGGTCCAGCCCAGACATCACAGCACGGAATTCTCATGGAGATGAGCGAGCCGAGGTGGCCACGGGGCATAAACAATTCCTTTAAACCATAACTTTTTATCTATACTTAACACACTATCGAGGTGAGCAGATTTCAGTTTTGGTTGTTACGTTTCAGATTTACATTCCTAAAAATCCCAAGAAATGTTCACGCTGCTCGTGTTTTGACACATGTGACGATTAGACACTATTAACTGTTTAGCTGCGACCGGGGTCAACGTAATCTTAAATTTAAGACGTGTTGTTGCACAATAAAGACATCAGTAGGGTAAATGTTAATTTGACCACTCACAGTTAATCTATGGGCCAGTTGCCAATTTGCGGGTTATGTATATTGCAATGAACACATTACAAACTTAATAAAACAATGACATTGGGCCGCGGAAACACTAAAGAATGGAATATTTTTTCTCCCAAAGACAGGTATCCCTGACCTTGATTTATGAGCTGTAATTTGCTCTCCTCCTTTCTGATATTAATGATCTTTTCCAAATACTTGAGCTCATCCTTCCAAGAAGCCACGTATCATTGGAGTAGAGAAGCCCGATCATAAATCTAGACGATCAAAAACTCATGCTATCTTTTCTGGATATCTCCATTTCTGGCTAACAATGGGTTAAAGATTTTTGGGCAGCGTCACTGAAACAGGCGGAGTCAGAGGGGTGGCACAATCTACACAATTAAAGATGAACTTTGTGTGAACTAATTTAACTGACCAAGGTAAGAGGGGCTGAGACCTGGAATGGTTATAAGGAGGCTTGAACCTGGAGTGTGAGCATTTGGGAGACTCACTCGCCTCATCCTGAAAGCTGCAGTACTTAACCAGGCTGAGGTTGCCCTGAGAGAAGAATTGAAAATAAGTTAAAATGGTCTTATTTACACTTTGTGCTACTTTCTTGTGCACTTTCGTGCTGCCTTTGTCGCTCTTTCTCGCTGCGGTGAAGCTATGGGAAGTTTACTGTATAAGTGGAAGGGACCCGAGTTGTGAAAAACCCCTACCCCCAGGGTCCATGGGACTCCCCTTCCTGGGAGAGACTCTCCAGCTGGTCCTGCAGGTGAGACGTTCACTTACTTCAAAATAACCCAACATTTTTCAAATCTGGTGCTTATATCTAATCCACGACTTGCTCTGAGACAAACCGAGGGCAAAACAGTAAACTTCACAATAAGAATAGAAAATAGATTTTTAAACGTTTTGAGAGGATGAGAACAAATTGCGAACTTGGGGAGAAAACAGGTAGGATTTGATAGGTGCGTACAGTTACTTTAAAGAGTTGCATTCCAGTGTGTCGTCATTAATAAGAGCACATGAATTTAACAGCAAGTGTCACTGCAAACAAACCCCAGCAATTTGGCTTGTTTGAATGGCTGCCAAACTGATTTATTTCGCACCGGACGCCAGGTTAGCCTTGCTCGAATTTTGATTCGGTTTTGCCTGTAGTATCAAGATGCAACGGAAGTATTCTTCAAAGCAGTTTTATAAAGGTTCTTCCTCTACAGGTTTAGCAATCACACAAATGAATTAGCAACCTGAAAACTAACCCCGGAAATGTCCCCCCGAGTATTAATCCCACCTAACCGATAACCTGGATCCATTTACAGAGATACAAGTTCCTGAAAATGAAGGTGAGGAAGTACGGTCACATCTACAAGACTCATCTTTTCGGGAGCCCGACTGTGCGGATCATGGGAGCTGAGAATGTGAAGCAGATTTTATTGGGGGAGCATAAACTTGTGTCGGTACAGTGGCCCGCCTCTGTCAGGACGATCCTGGGAGCTGGCTGCCTGTCCAGTCTCCACGATTCCGAGCACAAACACAGGAAGCGGGTAAGTGCACATTTCTCACATCTGACCCATTCACTGTGAAATGTTGCTGTCTAAAGGCGTCTCAATATCTTGCAGTATGGAAACTTCGCGTCTGCATCTCAAGCTAAACATATGGTAATAACAGGAAATCCCACAGAACTATTTGCATTAACCCATGATTAGAAAAGTCCAATTACAGACAGTGCTATGGTCAAAAGTGCACATTTAATATTTTCAGTTGTACATTACATTGTTTAAAAAGTGACGTGATTTTTTAATTACATCAGTTAAAGAGTGAAGTGATTTTTTTAAAAGTACAAGACTTTTAAGTTTATTTTTCAATGTAGGAAGAGGGCAGTAGATACTGATTCCGTGTCGCTAGTTTAATTAGTTTTTTTTTATATAGGTGATTTTGAAAGCTTTCTCTCGAGAAGCTCTAGAAAACTACATCCCAGTAATGGGCGAGGAGATCAGGGCTAGGGTCAGGCGATGGCTGGAGAGCGGCTCCTGTGTGCTGGTCTACCCCGAAATGAAAAGCCTCATGTTCGGCATTGCAATGCGGATCCTGCTGGGTTTCGAACCCACACACGCCAACCGGCAGACCCAGCAGCAGCTCATTGAAGCCTTCGAGGAAATGATTCGCAATCTCTTCTCTCTGCCCATCGACGTGCCGTTCAGCGGCTTATACCGGGTAAGAACTGGCGTTAAAGATTAGAAAACAAGGCAGGGAATTGGGCTGTATAAAGTGCAGCTTTTTTGCTGCAGTAGTGACGGAAGAATGGAAGGCTGGAGAATTTAAAGCTCACACAAGGTGCTAATGTGCTGTTATTTGGTGACAGGGACTGAAGGCTAGAAATGTGATCCATGCCAAAATCGAAGAGAACATTAGGAAAAAGGTGGCGAAACGCGAGCCCACGGGTCAGTTCAAGGATGCTCTGCAGCTTCTGATCGAACACTCAGAGAAGAGTGACCAACCCCTGCGTTTACAGGTAAACCCTCCCCAAGAACACTGTCCCCCCCCCCAGAACACTCAGCTTCCCCCCCCCCCCCCCTCAAAAACACTGCACTCCCAGAACACTGCCCCCCCCCCCAAACAGTACACCCCAGGACATACCCCCAGAACACTGCCCCCCAAACAGTACACCCCAGGACATACCCCCAGAACACTGCCCCCCCCCCCAAACAAACAGTGACCCCCAGATCACACTTCCTGCCCTACGGGAATCCAGTTCCTGCCCCTGACCCAGATGAATCCAGTCTCTGTCCTGGAACAATGTCCCAGCAACTAAAGCAACACCTGATATTACAGTTCAGTTGAACCAACTCAATATACACGTTTTTAAAGCAACGGCGGGTTAATTTTTTTCTTAAAATATTTAAATCCCAGTCAAGATTCTCACTCCGGCTTCCTTAACCCTGCGATAAGGTGTGATGTCCAGACTGGGAATGTGAACTGCTCGGTCGGTGCAGTGAGCCCCGCTATCCGGCGGGTTAACGGTTACAATCTTTGTAACCTCTGTAGCCGGAACATTCAGCATTTTCCAGCGCAGCTTCTCTCCTGTAAGAGGCTGCGGTTCACTGATGTGTGTGTTTATTGTTTTAGGAGCTGAAAGAATCTGCTACTGAGCTGCTGTTCGGAGGACACGAGACGACAGCCAGCACAGCCACCTCCCTGGTCACTTTCCTGGCTTTACACCCTGAAGTGGTGCAAAAAGTCAGAAGGGAATTGCAGGAGCAGGTGAGGCATTGCAAACCATTGCGAGCTCACGGAGCACACTCTGAGCCTCAGATCGATGCCCTTGATCGAATTCTTCGATTTGACTTGCACGGATTGTAATAACATCCATTAGTAGCAAGTTGAGAGTAATTTAAGCAGCAATCCTGGCTTTTGCTTTTGGTTTTAAATGGCTTCTCAATGGATTTGCAGGGATTACTGAGCAGCGACACTAAGGAGAACAAACAAATCACCATTGAACTCCTGGAACAACTTAAGTATACCGGAAGCGTTATCAAAGAAACTCTTCGACTCAGTCCCCCGGTCCCTGGAGGATTCCGCGTGGCCCTAAAGACCTTCGTGTTAAACGTAAGCTGAAATTTGAGTCAGGAATAAGCGTTGTATGAAACATCACTACAACAATCACCCTCAAACAATACCTTGTGCGTATTTCGAAAAAAAATCAACATTACCCCACAATTGATCTTACAAACCTCCAGATTTTGTAATATTTATTTAATAATCGTAAACATCACTAAATCAGCATTATTATAATTGGGTTTAAGCAGGTATTTCTCATCCATTTTGCAGGAGTAACAACCATGTATTCATACAGCTGTTGAAAGCTACAAAAGTATTTTCCCTCCACAGTGTCATATATGAGAAGATAATTAAAACGTTCATTGTTCAGCTACTGCAATTACACCAGTTGACTAGTCCCATCCCTGGAGCTTTTAGGTCCAGAGATTGTGCGGGTGTCAGGGGCAGGGCGTGTGTTTTAATTTAATCCATTTATGTTTAAACCTGGCCAGTCAAAAACTCTGGCCGATTTTGAACTATTGCTATTCAGAATCTTCCGAGATTATTTACATTATGAGGCTGATATCATATAAATTTACAGCTAATTTCATGCCCATCCTTTAGAACTCAGGCTTGTTACTGGAAACATGTGCCACCCCCAGTCAAAGGCTAAGGTTTTAACTGACTACCCAGGTCATTCCTAATGTCAGATTTTTTCTGTAAATTATATTTATATTAATTAAAATAGCAAAACAATTCCTTTCAATTCCAAAGTAGATACTAATTTCACTAGAAACAATTTCAAAGTACTACAATCCTTATACCTGAACTTATAAAAGGAGTGCTCTATTGTAGATCAGAATATTTTAAAATAATGAAACCAATTTTATTTCCAGGGATATCAGATACCAAAAGGCTGGAATGTTATTTACAGTATCTGTGACACACATGATGTAGCAACAAATTTCTCAAGAAAGGATGAGTTTAACCCCGATCGCTTTATGGAGGGCTGCCCAGAAAAAGACTCCTGCAGATTCAGCTACATCCCATTTGGCGGAGGCTCCAGGTGTTGTGTGGGCAAAGAGTTTGCCAAGATCCTCCTCAAGATCTTCACAGTGGAGCTCGTCAGGACTTGTGACTGGGAACTTTTAAATGGACCTCCTACAATGAAAACCAACCCTACTGTATACCCAGTGGACAACCTGCCCACTAAATTCACACCATTCCCTTACAAAATTTGACCTATTCACAACACGAACTCTGCAGATCAAAGTCTGGATGTGCTGAGAGTCCACACATACGTTACCAATTGTGTTCCAGTCATTATACTCACAGAGGGGGCAAAATATCCTTCAGGAAGTCACTTGCTGGGTAAATGAAGCTTTAGTATCCCATTTTTAAAATGTAGTTTTATCCAGATCTTGTAAATTTGAAAACAATTTTTCCTCAATTCTTTTTGCCTCCCCACCCACCCTGGCAGTGATGAGAGTTAAACTGTTTCGCACAGATCCTTTAGGTTATTAATTCTGTAAATAAGCTATTTTATGCTACTGTATTTGTAACATTCTCAAACTACAGCTTTTAGATTATGAATTATTTAAGTACATTGTAGCTTTGTAACGCAACTGCTAATTTATGTTAAGCCTTGGAGTGTAAATATTATAATTTAAAGAACAGGCTGCCTGGCAAACATTACAAGTATGTTTCAAGCACTAGGCCATGAATCAGGAGCATACATGGTGAGGGAGAGAATGCGTGTGTCCATCCTTCTATTAGGAATTTTTAACAAGGCAACACACAATAAAAAGACCATGAATCATTGACACATGAATCACTGGTGAAATGATTTATTAGCAGCTAACATTGCAGTTGTTAAAGTTACAGGAAGTAAACAGTGATTAATAATGCATTGGTTTGCTTTTAAATTATGCATTAATTTGGTCCAAATTCTTATGCAACAGAAGTGAAGAAAAAAAGCATGAAGCTTTTGCCTAATACAACACTGCTACAACTTTATATAATCCTCGGAATGTCAACCACTGGTTTCTTCCATTCTAGCAGAATATATGCAAACCAAATGGAAGCACTTGTGCTCTTTAAGTTCTATTTTAGAAAATATTCCATAAAAATCCAGTAATATCTGCATGTCATGTGTTTTAAACCTATACTGTAACAGATTAGCAAACCAACCACCTTGCATAGCCATAATTTAAACACACATTTCAGCTTTGTTCACTGTTCCAAACAGGAAAAACCCTGATATTTCATAACAAGAGAGGCACCTGCTACACAAACAGCCAATTGCGCAAATGCTGGAAAAAAAAACCCCAGCAGGGTCCTGGTCATCAGGGTCAGCACATTAACATGGAATCACTGATAAATGGCCCAGTCACGACCCCATGAACCTTGCCTAACCTTGGTAAATGTAGGTCTCATCACCCTCCTAACTCCAGTCCATTTCTACCCTTAAGGCCACGAAGTTGTAGACATATGAAATGAATGTTCCTGGACCAGCTATACAACAGAGTTGCTGCTGCAGGAGGACTAGTCGATCATAAACTCCTTAGATAGGATTCACAATTCGCATGGATAGATAGTTCTGTTGAAGATAACACAAGATTAGTAAATGAATACCATGAAAGTACCATTTAAGTTTGAACTTACAAACATCACTTCATTTAATATTTCTCAAAGCAGAGATGCATATTTTCCAGCATATCCACAGGTCATGTTAATTTGACAAGCCAAGATAAAATGTATCCAAGACCTGGGCCAAGAATTACACAAGAGAACAATATCAGCTGTAGATTGTTATCTGAAACACTCACAGTAGAACTTAAAAAAAAAATAAATAAAAGGAAACGTCGACTTGCTTTTGCTCAATAAAATATAGACTCTGCATTCCATTTAATCTTTCCATGACTTCAGACTGCAGTGGCCAAGCAACACCTGAGCCACATGTGACTTCACACTTACCTGCACAATGTGTGCAGCGCACACTTGGTATTAAGAGCGCACTTACGTACTGGTGCCAATTTCTCTCTGAATTACACCTATGTGTATCCATTTCCAGGGCACAGTAGAGGAAGATGGCACAGAAACCTGTTACATCCAGTTACTCTTGGTGCTTCATACATACTTCCAGATTGGAGTTTGGGTTACACGGTGACTAAAACTGCCATTTCTATTTAAAATGAAATTTTTGATGCATAGGTTTCATCCAGTTGATCAGGTGCTGTGTAACAGTACAAAAAAAAACTTCACCTCAATTTATTGACACGTCTTATGCTAATCTGCTGAGATTCACAGCACCTTCAACCACACCAGCCTACATGTTCACCAGATCAACACCTGCATTTCCTTCAACATGCACATTTTCACTTCCCCTCCCCATTATTTCCTTCAAGATATCATTGTTTCTTTTCAATCTTCCATTAGTCCAAATTCCACCTGGCCTTCCACAGGCAACTGCACCAGATAAAACACCTGTTCTCTTGCCTCCTCCCACACCATCGTCCAAGGACCGCAAACACTTCTTCAATGCTAGGCACAATGTGTGTGTAATTCCCTTGATCACATATTCTGTATTCATAGTTTCATCCTCATTAACTTTTCTGCAGCTTTTGGCATGTTGGAATACACCCTCCTCCTCTTTGATCTTTTCATTGTCCAGTTCAATGGGACTTCCCTGACTTGGTTCTACTCTTACCTAGGCAAACATAGCCCAGGGATCTCCAGTATCACTTCTCTTCCCATCACCATATTGTTACCTCTGCAGTCACCCAAGGATCTATCATTGGATCCCTCCTCTTCCACAACTACATGCTCGTCATTGGCAATATCATGTGAAGATATGGCCAGGTTCTACATGCAACTGCCACCACCTCTCCCAATCCTTCCACTCTTTCAGTAATGATTGACTGCTAGTCAGATATCCACTTCTGGAGCAGCCTCAATTTCTTTAAGTTAAAAATTGAGAAGATTGATGCCATTGTCTTCGCACTCCACCACAAGCTCCTGGACCTTGCCACCATTTCCATCCTCTCAGGCCACAGCCTCAGCTGAAACACACTCTTCGCAATCGTGACAAGTTTCCATATCCTCTCCATTGCAAAGACCATCTGCATCCACCTCTAACATTGCATGTCACTGCCCCTGCATCAGCCCATGTACTGTCCAAACCCCAATTCATGCTTTTGTTACTATTCCAATGCTTTTCTGGCCAGTTACCCATCCTCCAATTTCAGCTTATCCAAAACTCTGCTGCTAGTATCCTATCCTGCACCAAGTCCATTCACTGACCTACATTGGTTCCCGATGTCCCAGATTTGAAATTCACAACTTAGTGTTTAACTCACTACACAGCCACCCTATTTCTGAAATCTAGAGCCTACAACCCTTAGAGAAATCTTCCTTCTAAATGTTGGGAAGACTGAAGCCATTGCCTTTGGTCCCCGCTACAAATGTTGCTCCCCAGCTGTTAACTCCATCCCTCTCTCGGGCTGTGAGGCCAAGTCAGACTGTTCACAATCCTGGTGTCCTATCTGACTCGGATGAGCTTCCAACCACATGTTCACACCATCACCCCTAATACCACTTCTGTATCACCTAACTCCACCCCTGCCTCAGCTCACCTACAGCTGAAACCCTCATCAATGCCTTTGTTACCTCTAGACTTGACTATTCTAATGCACTCCTGGATGGCCTCCCACATTCTACCCTCTGTAAACTTGAGGTCATCCAAAACCCTGCTGCCCATGTCCTTACTCACACAAAGTTCCACTCACCCATCACCCCTGTGCTCACTGACCTACACTGGCTCCCAGTTAAGCAACACCTCAATTTTAAAATTCCCATTCTGGTTTTCAAATCCCTCCATGACCTCACCCTTCCCTAGCTCTAATCTCCTCCAGCCCCACAACCCTCAGATATCTGCGCTCTGCATTCCTCTAATTCTTGAGCAATTGGTAGGTGTGCCTCAGTTGCCTGAGCCCCACGCCTTGGAATTACCTCCCTAAAGCTCTGCTTTTCTACCTTGCTTTCCTCTTTTATGATGCTCCTTAAAACCTGCCTCTGACAAAGCTTTTGACCATCTGCCCTAATATCTCCTGATGCAGCTTGGTGTCAGACTTTGTTTTATAATACTCCTGTGAAGCGCCTCAGAATGTTTTATTACGTTAACGGTGTTATATGAACATAAGTAGTTGTTTCTCCAACTCTAGCCATCTGTGCATCCCAAAATCTTTTCTTCCAAACATTAGCAGCTGTGCCTTTAGTTACCTTACCAAAATTCAGGATTTTGCTCTAAACCTTTCTGCATTCCCTTATCCCCATTCCCACCTTCAAGAACATAGCCACATTACGTCACATATTAGTTGGTATTGAAGAGTAAAGGCAGGAGCAACAAAGAAAGGCAAAGAAAGAAATATAGCATAAATTGATAAATTAGCAAGCACTGCCTTACATCAAATAAAGCTAAAATATAATAAATTGATACTTCAGGTTTTTCTCTGAAGATTCCTCCCCGCCTCCGATCACCATCTCCCATACTGATTCTACTAATTCTGAGGCCAGATTCTTCTATTCTACATTGATAAAGGATGAGGTCTGGATTCTTTCCCCTTCACCTGAACAGCATCCTAGTTCTGCACAGAGCTCTATCTAGTGGCCAGTATGAGAACTAGACTGACTTGTCCATAAACCAGACAGTTTGCATGTCAATCAAGGATGTGATTCAAACATATGATTGTCTATTATTTCTTCACTACTGGGTGAAGACCTATTCCTCCAAACAAAAATCTCAAAGAAACCAAAATTATTTGCTACCTCACAAGAACAATCATTTGTGAAAAATAAATGCTTTGAATGCCATCCTAATAGCTCAGCAAATTTCTTTACTCAATGAATTACTGAGTTGTACAGACCAAGAGGGTCTCAGTGACTGAGAAGCCTTGCTCTCCTTAAGACCTACCTCTAACCAAACCTTCAGTCACCAATTTAAACATTTTGAGACTCCGGTGTCACATTTTGCTTGATAATGCTCCTTTCAAGCAGCTTTGGATGCTTTACTATGTTAAAGGTGCTACATAAATGCAAGTTGTTGTTTCAGGGAAATGTGCGATTACAGCTGGAAAGCATGTTGGTGTAAAAATTGGTTAAGGTTTAATACCACCTGGGTTGAACAGCCTCCCAACATAGCACCTACTTTCACACATGAAAAGCAACCAGATGGGTGAAGCTGTATCTACATGAATTGGCATCTTAAGGGGCAGAGAGGAGAAAATTGACCTGGAATCAAATACAATCAAAAATGCATCAAATTAAGCACCTCCATTTGCTGATAGGCATTAAAAATATTCTTGGATCAGGGGCTGGATTTCCACACGTTTCAAGGATAGGCTTAAATGGAGAGGAACTCAGATTTAAATTAAATCAATTTAACTGGAAGTGTTGAATTAGTGTCTTGCGATACAGGATAGATTTTCCACTCTACTGACTTTGACCTCAAATCACATTGCAGTGCCAAGTACAGGCTGAGCATCCCTACAAGATGAGAGGAAAAACACACTTGTTTGGGAGTCTTGACCAGGATTCTCATGTGATTCCTGGCAGCTGGCCAGGAACAGCACTGCCAGTCCTTAGGAGCACTCACTATTCCATAGACTGCTGAAGGTGTCTGGCCCAGAAGAAGCTAATGAAAGTGGAGTGTGGAAGGAAAGTTATACATTTTTCCTTTCAGGTTATGCTTCTATATCATGGCTGGATTTTAGAATATTATTCATTTAAGTTTTTAACAAAAAGCGAGGTCTTGCAATGTGCTATAGAGAGCACACTACCCCATTCAGCTCTTTTTTAAAAAAAAAGTCTTTTTGCACTGTATTTTGCCAAAGGTTATTTTTAGGTTTAAATTATCTTTTAAGATGTTAGAGGTTAAAAATGAAAAATAATCAATCTTTCCTAAAGTTTTTCTGCTTCAAGGACCTGCTGTGTCATTTTCAGAAATGGGAGCTTTACCTAATTCTCCATCTGTTCAGGAGCTGAAGAAATTCCCTAACCTGGTATTAGCTCTCAGCTCATCTGCTCAGCAGTGATGTTTCCTCCACCAACCACCCCACCCCCCAACCAAGAGATCAAAGCAGCCACAGTGGATGTATTCTCTAACTGAGACAGCTGTGAAAGTCTACAAAGACAGGTACTGCTGAGCCCACACTCTTGCACCAAAAGACACTAGAGGGGGAGTGAACGTTGTCTAGCAGCATGCATGTCTTGACAACATAACTTGCCAAATAATATTTAGATCCTTGGATTGGCTGAGTGGTTGGAAGGATCCAAAATGGAATATTTTAAATAAAAGTCCTTAAGGATTTGCTGGAAGTTGGGGCTCACAATTTAGAACCAATAAAAAAATTACAGCACAGAAGGCAGCCATTCAGCCCATCATGTCTGCACCAGCCAAAAAACTAGCCACCCCATTTAATCCCACCTTCCAGCACATGGTCTGAAGCCTTGCAGGTTACAGCTATTCAGATGCACATCCTTTTATTTTTATTTAAAAATACCTTTTATAAGAGTTGAGAGTTTCTGCCTCCACCACCATTCCTGGCAGTGAATTCCAGAGCGGGGGAGTTTGACTGGATAGCTCAGTGGGGTGCCGGCATGAACTCAATGGGCCAAATGGACTCCTGTGCTGTATAGGACTATGACTCTTGGGTGAAAAAGGTTTTCCTCATGTCCCTTCTAATCCTTCAACCAATCACCTTAAATCTGTGTCTCCCGGTAATTGACCTCTCCACTAAGGGAAACAGGTCCTTCCTGTCTACTCTATCTAGACCCCTCATAATTTTGTACACCTCAAGTCACCCCTCAGCCTCCTCAGTTCTAAGAAAAACAACCCTAGCCCATCCAATCTTTCCTCATAACTGCAATCTTCAAGCCCTGGCAACATTCTTGTAAATCTCCTCTGCACTTTCTCCAAAGCAATTATGTCCTTTCTGTAATGTGCTGACCAGAACTGTATGCAATACTCCAACTGTGGCCTAACCAACGTTTTACACAGTTCCAGCATTACATCCCTGCTTTTGAATTCTATACCTCAGCCAATAAAGGAAAGCATTCCATATGCCTTCTTCACCACTCTATGTACCTGTCCTGCCACCATCAGGGACCTGTGGACATGAACTCCAAGGTCTCTCACTTCTTCTACCCCTCTCAATATCCTCCCGTTTATTGTGTATTCCCTGGCTTTGTTTGCCCTCCCCAAATGCAATACCTCACACTTCTCTGGATTATATTTCATTTGGCACTTTTCCGCCCATTCAACCAAACCATTGATATCATTCTGGAGTCTACAGCTATCCTCTTCACTATCAACTACATGGCCAATATTTGTGTCATCAGCAAATTTTCCAATCATGCCTCCCACATTTAAGTGCAAATCATTAATATATACTACAAACAGCAAGGGATCAAACACTGAGCCCCGTGGAACACCACTGGAAACCGCTTTCCAGTCACAAAAACATCTGTCAATTACTACCCTTTGTTTCGTGTCACTGAGCCAATTTTGGATCCAACCTGCCACTTTCCCCTGTATCCCATGAGCTTTCACTATTCTGACCAGTCTACCATGTGGGACCTCGTGCCTTACTAAAATCCATGTAGACCACATCCACTGCACTACCTTCATCAATCCTCCTGGTTACTTCCTCAAATCAGGTTATTAAAACATGACCTTCCCTTAACAAATCCATGCTGACTATCCCCGATTAATCTGTGCCTTTCTAAATGGCAGTTTATCCTGTGTCTCAGAATTGATTCTAATAATTTACCCACCACCGAGGACAGACTGACTGGCCTGTAATTATTTGGCCTACCCCTTTTTAAACAATGGTATAACGTTTTCAGACCTCCAGTCCTCTGGCACCATGCCCGCATCCAGTGAGGATTTGAAGATGATCCTCAGTGCATCCACGATTTCCTCCCTGGCTTCCTTCAACAACCTGGGATGCAATTCATCGGCCCTGGCAATTTATTCACTTTCAAGGATGTCAGACCCTCTAGTACTTCCTCTCTCATTATGCTTAGCGTATCTTTTTTTTTTACACTCCTCCTCTTTTACTATAAAGTCTGCATCATCCCTCTCCCTTGTGAAGACAGAGACAAAAAACTCATTAAGAACCCTGCCCACATCTTCTGCATCCACGCATACATTACCGCAGACTAAATCTAGAATTGCGCCCCCTCTCGTTGAGCTTGTTACGTACTGGCTAAAAAAGTTCGCTTGAATGCAGTTCAATAATTTTGTGCTCTTCACATTGTTTGCATCCCAGTTGATATTAGGGTAGTTGAAATCCCCAACTATTATTGCCCTATAGTTTTTGCAGTCAGAAATTAATCTACATATTTGTTCTTCCATCTCCCTCTAACTATTTGGGGGTCTATAGGACACTCATTTATTTTGACAAACCCCATTGTACACCAACTCCTTGATCTACACCCTCCTAGGGCTGTTGCATTTTACCACATCATACTAAAGTAGTGCTGTAACAGGCCTGCTCAATTTGAAGTGGAAGATCATTTACAGTTTATTGCTGCAAATTTAACATTTTGAAACAAGCCCTCCAAGAGAATGGCATGCTAAGCACTACTTTATCCCAAGTTTACACATGCATCAACCTGATTCCTTTTTCCTTTTCCTCATTTGATGCATCAAAACTTGCCAAAGGCAGAGAGAATTAGACATCCTTTTGACCTTGAAGTACAGTATCTGATAGTATGAGCATGAAGATAAACTGGGATGCATTCCAGCTTTCTGAAAGCAACAAAGTGGTTATTTAATTCTTATGGTGAAGTTTGAGGAATGGTTAGTCTCATATTGATGAAAATAATGATTTTTGTCAGTTTTATTCTGATCTACAGTCAGAATTGCTGCTGAGACAATCTGGAGTAATCGATCTGATCTTTCCTAAGCACCATGAGGTTGAGGAAAATGGAGCGGGCCCAAGGAGGGTGAAAAGGTGGCTATCCTGGATGAGGATGAGAACTATTGACCTTGGAGGAGTTGTGCTATGCTTTTAACATTCATATAGCTCCTTTTAGGTTGCGAGGACCCCCTGTACATAGAGCTTCCATAGAAATAGGTGCCTCTGGCACCAAATCACTAACTCTCTCTCAATTCCCAATGTTTGGCAAGATACACCTATCTGCTTTGTCCAAGAATGTGCCTCCAACAAACCAATCTTTAATTGTTATTCAAATATATCCCCCGATGTAGAGTTCACAGTCTGAGTAGACTCATTGGTCCACATTAACTCAACAAAATGGATCAGTGGAACACATTCATATAATAATGCTGCCGATGTGGCAGGTGGCAGATGCCAGCCTGATCCTCTCCCTTGATACCACAAAGAATTTTGACCAAATCAAGTGAATTTTATAAGAGTTGTTACAGACCATGAGGTTTGGAAAAACCTTTACTCAGTGCATCTCATTATTTTGCTTGCACTCTCAGTCTTCAGTGATCACTAATGGGATTGTCTCTCCCTATTAAATAATGGTATTTGGTCATTCCTTCCCATTCTATGCTGGCTATTAAGCTCGTAGCACCAAGTGTACATCCTTCCCCTGATATCGAACAGATTCAAGTGGCGGATGGGGATGTCACATACAATGCAGTTATTATACTAATTGGCCGCAGATCTTCCATTCCTCCTTGCTTTCTGAAGTGCATTCAGTAGTACAGTCTGGGAATAAATATTGTAAGTCAGATGACTTTGACCAGTTTCTACTGGCTTATGAACTTTTCATTTTGTTGGGGTTCCTGCAATTTGGGTGCAGATTGCTCCTGATTTGTACCACCTTTATTGGATTAACTACCTTTAAAATCTGGGACTTGTGGCAGAATCACCATTTTTATAATCAATGTTCTGTCAAGGTTGCTTGATTCAGTTCAAATGCTCCCAGTATATACACACTGCCAGGTAAGGAGATATAAAACTTTTAACAGGACAAGCATCAAGGTGAAGCTGCTGTGACCCAATGGCTATCCTGTCGAAATGCTGTTTTACTTTCTGGGCTACACAGCTTCGTGACTATAGATTACGACTGGAGTAGGGATTCTCATCCCATTATCCCTCTCATTCATTTAAAACTCATTCAGATGCCACGTATCATGCTAATTGTCTTGTGGATCTGGTCAGGTTTTGGTCATTTTCATATTCTATTCCCTGTTCCCCAGTATGGGATGATCCACAAATAGGTGGATTCCATAGATGGCACAAGTCAGGATTCTTGTGCCTTTCCCATTGGGTAGGCAGTGAATCAGTATGATTTTTTACCTCTGCAGCAAAAATTCACACTTAGAAAGTGACTCTTCTTTATGAATCTCTAATATTCCTGAAATTATTTGTAAAATTTCTCAGTGAGACACAGCCTTGGGCCCCTTTCTGGTTAGTTTGGAAGCAGCAGCTAAACTCATTTTACAGTTCTGCTCATTTCTATGGACAAAGTAAAGTAGTTTCAGTTGAGACACATGGCTGGCCGATGTAAATCTACGTCTAGTAGACTGTTCTGTGGACAGTCCTCAGGCTCACAGCCAGCAATCGCTTGAGTGGAACAATTAACATTTTTATGTTAACCATGCCACTTGACCGTACTACTAGTACCCAAGATCGCAGTACTGTGAGGCAAGGGTCATGGAGGAATCAGCACCCACTAAGACATACTGCGGAACTGCTCGAGGTTAGAGTTTTAGATTATGATAAAATAGGAGGCCTTTCCACTTTACAACTGTTAAAGTCGCCTTGGACCCCAGCAACAGCAGTCTCAACTTTTTGGCAGCTTGTCACCATCTTCCAACTCTAGTACCAGGTGGACTGGCCCTCTGATCTGCCTGGTCTGGAATATTATGAGCAATAGCTCATTTTGTGAACAATACAAAGGTTTATCTTTATTAAAAGGTGTGGCTCCTTTTTAGAAATTTTTTGTTAGCTGCTTAGATACTGCAGTGTGCTCAGACATCCTATAACCACACTGGGTTAGCTTTATTTAGATGGAACACAAGAGAATTTTCTTTATTCAGATTGCTCTCTGAACAAGTTTCTCCCCCATTGTCTACACTCTTATTCATAGTTCATACAGAAGGCACGGCTCACTCTGGCTTTATCCACGATATAGCCTGGATTATCTGGTATTTACATCATCTAGAATCCAGGAAAGCACAGGATCTGGCCATCCTTTATTTTTTATTTTTATTTAGAGATACAGCACTGAAACAGGCCCTTCGGCCCACCGAGTCTGTGCCGACCAACAACCACCCATTTATACTAACCCTACAATAATCCCACATTCCCTACCTACACTAGGGGCAATTTATAATGGTTAATTTACCTATCACCTGCAAGTCTTTTGGCTGTGGGAGGAAACCGGAGCACCCGGCGAAAACCCACGCAGAACTTGCAAACTCCACACAGGCAGTACCCAGAATTGAACACGGGTCCCTGGAGTTGTGAGGCTGCAGTGCTAACCACTGCGCCACTGTGCCGCCCTAGTGGTAACTATTCTCAGTTTGAGACTCTACTTGATAAAGGGTACTTGGTGCAACTCTTGCTCAGATTTCAGACTTTAGAGGAAGAGGAGGAGAAAATAAAAACACAAGTCTACTTAATTTTGAGTTATTCTGTTCACTTCCTAGCCATGGCACCTTCCCCACACAAGGGCCCAACAGGCCTGACTGTAGGCAGTGCTATTCCCCAGTCAGCCCACCAGGTGGCATTCTTGAGTGGTGCGAAAGGGCCTCCCCCTTCTGTGAAGGGCTGAGGGAGTCGAGCACACTTGGACTTCAGGAGAAGCCAGAGTGCAAATCCCAGGTTACCAGTAACCACCATTACTGCATAAAAAGTGAATGGTGCCATGACATTTATCTTGCACGTTTTCAAAATTAGCCAACATACCACAAATCATGTAACTTATTTTAGTCTTAGAGAAATTTATCTTTACCTGAATCTGAATGACTGGCTACATTAACCAGCTAAACAATCTTGATGAACAACTAATGGTTTAATTTAAAAGAGCAGCATCTTGTTATTTTATCTGCTTATAAGAAACTCACTAAATTTATGCCAACAGCCAATCTGAGTTTCAACTTGCTCAAGAGCCACTGAAACCTTGCACCATGAAACCACTCTTGTCCCAATATCAGAGCTAGTGAAAATGTCATTACAAAGGGCCCTGAATTCAGACTAGAAGATAAATGAAGCACCAGCTCTGATTTCAAATAAGGAAGGAAGGTGGGCTGCAAGTGGCCTGCATTACAGCACTGAAATACAAGGTTAGTTTTGACGAACTACAGAATTTCAATTTCTTAATTCAGATTAAGTTGCATGCTCAAATACTGTATTCAAATAGATGTGCAATAGTGTACAAGGTCACACAAATTGTATTAAGAAATTAATATAATGCTTGTTTGGATGAATATTATTTTCTCCTGAATTAATATACTTTCCAACACAAAACCAGATAAGTAAGAGAGCTACTTTGTTGTCTCCTCAATTGCTGGTGAGGTGTATAAAGAGGGCGCAAGAAAACCCACACGCCAATTTTTCCTTAACCTCTTGGTAGCAAGGTACCTGGCCACTGCCTGCCAACTTCATATGGCCGACATCAGGAGAAGTGAATGCGTGCTCCCATGGCCAAGGGGCGCCACTGGCTGTGTTTTTCGTAATATTCATTCAGGAGATGTGGGCATTGCTGGCTAGGCCAGCATTTATTGGCCATCCCGAATTGCCCTTAAGGTGGTGATGGTGAGCTGCCTTCTTGAACCGCTACAGTCCTTGGGGCGTAGGTACACCAACAGTGCTGTTAGGAAGGGAGTTCCAGGATCTTGACCCAGTGACAGTGAAGAAACCACAATATTGTTCTAAGTCAGGATAGTGTGTGGCTTGGAGGGAAACTTGCAGGTGGTGGTGTTCCCATGCATCTGCTGCCCTTGTCCTTCTAGGTGGTAGAGGTCGCGGGCTTGGAAGGTGCTGTCGAAGGAACCTTGCTGCAGTGCATCTTGTAAATGGTACATACTGCTACAATTGTGCACCGGTGGTGGAGGGAGTGAATGTTGAAGGTGGTGGATGGGGTACCAATCAAGCAGACTGCTTTGTCCTGGATGGTGTCGAGTTTCTTGAGTGTTGTTGGAGCTGCACCCATCCAGGCAAGTGGAGAGTATTCAATCACACTCCTGACTTGTGCCTTGTAGATGGTGGACAGGCTTTGGGGAGTCAAGAGGTGAGTTACTCACTGCAGAATTCCCAGCCTCTGACCTGCTCTTGTAGCCACAGCATTTATGTGGCTGGTCCAGTTCAGTTTTTGGTCAATGGTGACCCTCTGGATGTTGATGGTGGGCAATTCAGCGATGGTAATGCCATTGAACGTCAAGGGGAGATGGTTAGATTCTCTCGTTTGAGATGGTCATTGCCCAGCACTTGTGTGGCGCGAATGTTGCTTGCCACATATCAGCCCAAGCCTGGATGTTGTCCAGGTCTTGCTGCATATGGACATGGGCTGCTTCAGTATCTGAGGAATCGCGAACGGTGCTGAACACTCTGAAATCATCAGCAAACATCCCCACTTCTGCCCTTATGATGGAGGAAAGGTCATTGATGAAGTAGCTGAAAGTGGTTGGGCCTAGGACACTACCCTGAGGAACTCCTGCAGTACTCTTGCAGTGATGTTCTGGGACTGAGATGATTGACCTCCAACAACCGCAACCATCTTCCTTTGTACTAGTATGACTCAACCAGCAGAAAGATTTCCCCCGATTCCCATTGACCCCAGTTTGTTAGGGCTCCTTGATGCCATACTCGGTCAAATTCACTAGATTGATTCCAGAGATGAGGGGTTTGCCTTGAGAGATTGAGCAGTTTCGACCTTTACTCTCGACAGTTTAGAAGAATGAGAGGAGATCTAATTGAGGTATACAAGATGGTTAAGGGGATTGACAAAGTAGACAGAGAGGATGTTTCCTCTGGTGGGGCAATCTAGAACAAGAGGTCATAGTTCTGGGATAAGGGGTAGCAGATTTAAAACAGAGATGAGGAGAAATGACTTCTCTCAAAGGGTCGTGAGTCTGTAGAATTCACTATCCCAGAATGCGGTTGATGCTGGCACATTGAGTAAATTTGAGGAGATAGACAGACTTTTAATTAATAAAGGGTTGAAGGGTTATGGAGTACGGGCAGTAAAGTGGAGTTGAGGCTGAGAATAGATCAGCCATGATTGTATTGAATGGCAGAGCAGGCTCAAGGGGCTGAATTGCCTACTCCTGCTCCTAGTTCTCATGTTCTTTTATGTTCTAAATGCTGCCTTGATGTCAAGGGCAGTCATTCTCACCTCACCTCTGGAGTTCAGCTCTTTCATCCATGTTTGGACGAAGGCTATAATGAGGTCAGGAGCTGAGTGGCCCTGACAGAACCCAAACTGAGCGTAAGCGAGCAGGTTATTGCTGAGCAAGTGCTGCTTGATAGCGCTTCTGTCAACCCCTTGATCACTTTGGTGATGATCGGGAACAGACTAATAGGGCGGTAATTGGCTGGGTTGGATTGCCCTGCTTTTTGTGCACAAGACATACGTGGGCAATTTTCCACATGGCCGGGTAGATGCCAGTGTTGTAGCTGTACTGGAACAGCTTTGCTCGGGGTGCGGAATGTTGTCAGGGCTCATAGCCTTTGCAGTATCCAGTGCCTTCAGGCATTTGATATCATGTGGACTGAATCAGATTGGCTGAAGACTGGCATCTGTGATGCTGGGGACCTCAGGAGGAGGCTGAGATGGATCATCCACTCGGCACTTCTGGCTGAAGGTGGATGCAAATGCTGATGTGCTGGGCTCCCCCATCACAGAGAATGGGGAGGTTTGTGGAGCCTCTTCCTCCTGTCAGTTGTTTAATTGTCCACCACTCACAACTGGATGAGGCAGGATTGCAAAGCTTAGATCAGATCCGTTGGTTGTGGGATCGCTTAGCCCATCTATCACATGCTGCTTCTGCTGTTTGGTACGCAAGTAGCCCTGTGTTGTAGCTTCACCAGGCTGAAACCTCATTCTTCAGTATGCCTGGTGCTGCTCCTGGCATGCCCTCCTGCATGCTTCATTGAACCAGGGTTGGTCCCCCGTCTTGCCGGTAATGGTAGAGTGGGGGATATAGAATCATAGAACCATAGAAAAAAGTACAGCACAGAAGGAGGAGACCATTCAGCCCATTGTGTCTGCGTCGGCCGAATAAACTATCCCCCCAAACTAATCCCACCTTCCAGCAGCTGGTCCACAGCCCCAATAGGTTACAGCACCTCAGGTACATGTCCCAGTACCTTTTAAAAGAATTGAGGGTCTCTGCCTCCACCACCATTCCTGGCAGCGAATTCCAGACACCCACCACTCTCTGGGTGAAAAAGGTTCCCCTCATGTCCCTTCTAATCCTTCTACCAATCACCTTAAGTCTGTGTCCCCTGGTAACTGACTGCCCCGCCAGGGGAAACAGGTCCTTCCTGTCCACTTTATCTAGGCCCCTCATAATTTTGTACACCTCAATCAAGTCACCCCTCAGCCTCCTCAGTTCAAGGGAAAACAACCCTAGTTGATCCAATCTTTCTTCATAGCTGCAATCTTCAAGCCCTGGCAACATTCTTGTAAATCTCCTCTGTACTCTCACCAGAGCAATTTTGTCCTTTCTGTAAGGTGGTGACCAGAACTGCACGCCATACTCCAGGTGTGGCCTAACCAACGCTCTATGCAGTTCCAGCATCATATCCCTGCTTTTGTACTCTATACCTCGGCCAATAAAGGAAAGCAATCAATGTGCCTTCTTCACCGCTCTATCCACCTGTCCTGCCGCCTTTAGGGACCTGTGGACATGCACTCCAAGGTCTCTCACTTCTTCTACCCCTCTTAATATCCTCCCATTTATTGTATATTCCCTCACTTTTTTTGCCCTCCCCAAATGCAATACCTCTCACTTTTCTGGATTGAATTTCACTTGCCACTTTTCCACGCACTCAACCAAACCATTTATATAATTCTGGAGTCCATGGCTTTCCTCCTCACTATTAACTACATAGATAATTTTTGTGTCATCAGCATACTTCCCAATCATGCCTCCCACATCTAAGTCCAAATCATTAATATATACCACAAACAGCAAGGGACCCAACACTGAGCCCTGTGGAATGCCACTGGAAACAGTTTTCCATTCACAAAAACATCCGTCGACTACAACCCTTTGTTTCCTGTCACTGAGCCAATTCTGGACCCAACGTGCCACATTCCCCTGTATCCCATGGGCTTTCATTTTACTGACCAGTCTGCCCTGTGGGACTTTGTCAAATGCCTTACTAAAATCCATGTAGACCACATCCATTGCACTACCCTCATCAATGATCCTTGTCACTTCCTCCAAAAACTCAATCAAGTTAGTCAGACATGACCTCCCCTAACAAATCCATGCTGACTTTCCCTGATGATCCATGCCTTTCTAAGTGAGTTTATCCTGTGTCTCAGAACAGATTTTAACAATTATGAGGGGCATTGATAGGTTAGATAGGAAGAGACTTTTTCCCTTAACGGAGGTGTCAATAACCAGGGGGCATAGATTTGAGGTAAGGGGCAGGAGGTTTAGAGGGGATTTGAGGAAAAAAATTTCACCCAAAGGGTGGTTGGAATCTGGAACAGACTGCCTGAAGGGGTGGTAGGGGCAGGAACCCTCAACATTTAAGAAGTATTTAGATGAGCACTTGAAACGTCATTGCATACAAGACTACGGGCCAAGTGCTGGAAAATGGGATTAGAATAGTTAGGTGCTTGATGGCCGGCACAGACACAATGGGCCGAAGAGCCTGTTTCTGTGCTGTGTAACTCTATGACTCTAATTTACCCACCACCCAGGTCAGACTGACTGGCCTATACTCAGCTGGCTTATCCCTCGCACCCTTTTTAAACAATGGTACAATGTTCGCAGAACTCCAATCATCTGGTACCTCGCCTGTATCTAGTGAGGATTTGACGATGCTCCTCAGCGCATCCGCTATTTCCTCCCTGGCTTCCTTTAACCTAGGATGTCAGACCCTCAAGCACTTCCTCTCTCATTATGCTTATCGTATCTAATATTTCAAACTCCTCCTCTTTAACTACAATGTCTGCATCAACTCTCTCCTTTGTGAAGACAGAGACTCATTGTGAACCCTGCCCACATCTTCTGCATCCACGCACAAGTTCCCCTGAACAGCTCTGATAGGCCCTACCCTTTCCTTAGTTACCCTCTTGCTCTTAATATACTGAGAAAACATCTTTGGGTTGTCCTTAATTTTACCTGCCAATAATTTTTCTTGTCCTCGCCTTGCTTTTCTAATTTCATTTTAGACTTCACCCCTGCACTTTCTATATTCCTAGAAACACAGAAACAAAGAAAATAGGAGCAGGAGTAGGCCAGTTGGCCCTTCGGGCCTGCTCCGCCATTCAAAAAAGATCACGGCTGATAGTCTAATACAGTACCCTGTTCCCGCTTTCTCCCCATTTCCCTTGACCCCTTTGGCATTAAGAAATATACCTATCTTGTTCCTGAATATATTTCTAGGCTTTCTAAAGTATTAAGATATTTGTGATAGCCATAAGCTTTATTTTTTTTTTTGCTTTAACTTGCCCTGTAAGCTTCTAGATAACCAGGGGACTCTAGATTTGGCAGTACCACCCTTAATCTTTCAGGGAACATGCCCACACTGTGCCCATACTATCTTGTTCTTGAATGCCTCCCACTGGTTTGCCACTGATTTTCCTTCAAGTAGCTGTATCCAGTCCACTTTCGCCAGGTCACCTCAGTTTCATAAAATTTGCCTACCCCCAATTTAGAACCTTTGCTCCTGTTTTATCTTTGTTCTTTTCCATGATTATGCGAAAACTAACTGCATTACGGTCATCTCCAAAACGGTCACCCACTGGCCCAGCTTCATTACCGAAAGCCCCCTCTTGTTGGACTGGTTACGCGCTGGCTAAAAAAGTTCTCTAGAACACAGTTCAAGAATTTTGTCCCCTCTGTGCCTGTCACACTGTTTGTATCCCAATTGATATTGGGGTAGTTGAAATCCCCAACTATTATGGCCCTAAAGTTTTTGCACTCAGAAATCTGCCTACATATTTGTTCTTCAATCCCCCTCACTATTTGGGTGTCTATAGTACACTCCCAGTAATGTAGCTGCCCCCTTTTATTTGAGCTCCACCCAAATGGCCTCTTTTGAGGATTTATTTAGCGTATCATCTCTCCTCAAAGCTGTTATTGATTGCTTAACTAATGATGCTACATCCCCTCTTTTTTTTTTTTTAAATCTCCCTATCATGCCTGAAAACTCCATATCCAGGGATGTTGAGTTGCCATTCTTGCCCCTCTTTAAGCCAAGTTTCTGTTATAGCAATGATATCATGTTGCCATATGTCTATCTGTGCCCTCAACTCATTGGCTTTATTTACTATACTCCTTGCACTTAAATAAATACCCTTTAACACTGCCAAATTCCTGTACTGCACACTTTTTAACCATTGCTTCTTCTGCCTTTCAGTCACTCGCTAATTTTCTGCGTCTTATTCCTTGCCCAGAAATTGTCCAAGACAGCGCTCAGGTTCCCATCTCCCTGCCAATCTAGTTGAAACCATCCCCAACAGCACTAGCAAACCTTCCTGCAGGGATATTTGTCCCAGTCCTGTTCAGGTGCAGACCGTTGGGCTTGTCCAGATCCCACCTTCCCCAGAACTGGTCCCAATGCCCCAGAAATCTGATGCCCTCCTTCCTGTACTATCTTTTAGCCATGCATTCATCTGGTATGAATTATATTATATTCATTCATATGCCGGGCTACGAGTTTACAGATTGTGGTTGAATACAATTCTGCTGCTGCTGATAGCACACAGAGCCTCATGGATGCCCAGTTTTGAGTTGCTAGATCTGTTCGAAGTCTATCCCATTTAGCATGGTGGTAGAGCCATGCAACATGATGGGTACCCTCAGTGTGAAGACAGGACTTCGCGGTGGTGTGACCTTTCATCTAAAGATCTAGATCTCTAATTATTTTCTTTCCCACTGTTGCCTTGAAATTTAAAAACTCTATATCCAGGAAAGATAAACCCTAGAATTGCCTATTTTAGTCAGCTGCACATAGCATTGCAGATCAAAATTGAAGCATATCCAAGTTTGTAAATTAAATTGAGCTAAAGTGATTTAAAACAGTTATTTATATTAGCACGAGATCAAGCTTCGGGTTTTAAAAAGACAAACCTCTCTCAAATAAAAGTAGAAAAAAAAACTTGTGTTATAAACTTTACACATTACTATAAAGCGAATCAGAAACACTAACAGCAACACTGTGCTCCTGACAAAGAATCACAGAAAATGTCTTAATATTAATCAAAGGTGGCTGGAAAAACATGGATGAGAGTATGCCATCACAGACAAAAAGAGGATCCCCAAACAGCTATTAAAAAATCCAGCCCTCCTGATAATACAACAATGAAAGCCTCCAGACTCCATGGTCCTTAAATTTCACAGCTTTATCAGTCACTTAAAAAAAAAATCAGCCATGTTAAGGTCACAAGACTAAGGAGGGAGATGATGATGTAAAAACAGCACTGGAAAGTAAGGTCATGAGAAGGGGACTTGCCTTAACACAACATTGAGAGATCCAGCACTGCACAACTAACAGCTGCCTTGGTTTGCCATTCCTGTGCTAGCTCCACTAACTGTGATTTACTACTGTACCAGTTCTAGTGTTGACACCTTTATGTCCCTCCCTCCTATCCCAGCAGGCCTGGAGGCCATGATGAATGCTGCTGAACTTTTCCTCCTATCACCTTAAAAAGAACTTTCCCATAATCTTTTGTCTTCCATCAAAGCGGAAGACAGAAGGGTTTTTATTTAATTTTAAATTAACAGCCTTGTTGCTCTAACATGTAGCAATATACAGAATTTATTACACCAGTGAAATTCTTAAACTCCAATCTTTTTTTTCTACCCAATGAACTGAACATAGTCCAGAGTAAATCAATGTAATTGCAGCTCGTCCAGCATTATTGTAGCAATACTTTATACTACATGCCATTGGTAATTTGGTGTATTTAATTGAAAATGCTAAGATAATGGGGAACTTAGCTACTGACATTAACCCTTGTATTGCTGATGGTCCATGAATAGATTAAATGTAAAAGAGTCTCCACTTGACAATCAGTTAACTACATCCTAATTTATCCCAGCAATGAAAATACACAAACAAAAAAGTGTATACATGTTTCAGTTTTGTGGCTATATATATATTTTTATAAAACAACCAAAAGATAAAAGTGCTAAAAAGTTCACCCCTTCCCTTTTAAGATAGTTTAACAATTGCAGAAAAGCCCTGAATTCCCATTCAGAAGTCCCAAGCTCTAATTGCAGCCTCAAGTAGCATTACCACTCAGGCAGCCTCCAAGAGCAGGTTTCTATTTTAATGACTGGATCATAAAATAGATCTCAAGGACACATATCCTGTCTCACAAAGATTATTTGTTAGTCAATACACCATGTCAATGGAGGCTGAGAAACCCGCACTCTTCGTTAAAGGACAGCAGGAAAACAGGATGGCAAACAGTGGGGGAGGGAGTAAGAGTACAAGTGAATTACAACAAAAAGTTAACTCGTTCACTGCACTTTAATACTATTTCTGATTATGCACCAAAAATTACAAAAAAAACCTTGACAACTGTGTATGATGGAAGTGAACGAATTGAGACATTTTAAATTTTAAACAGCATGAGAGCTAATGTTGGAGAATCAGGAACTTAATTTTGTATAGGCCAGAACATTGTACACAGTAAGTGAGGAAGAGCAATTCAAAAGGTTTAATAGCAATCAACTTAAAGATTATAAAGCTATTAAATCAAAGCAATAAATTGATTAAATCACCAGCCTGTGCATTTCTCTTTGCTGTCAAATGTAACTCAAGCTCATCTCCTACTGTGCAACTACCTTCAAAAGCCATCTTCGACCTTTAAAGTTGGAGACAATTCTGTAAACGCAGTAACGTTAGTGTCAGAGATGCCAAGAGAAGCCCCTTTGAGAATTTCACTGAGTGCCTTCAAACTTAGTACTGAAAACAGCAAGCGTAAATAGCAGCCATTTGTAGCATTTGGAACGCACTCTGCACTTTAGGTTGGGCCTGAGCTGCATTTGACCAAATATTCACCATTAGACTCTATACAAGGAAAAGCAAAGGCCCAAATGTTACAAATCAGTGACGAACTGAGTTACAAGGAAACAAAGCATTAATACATAAGCTTATTTTATTTCATGAAAACAGTTTATTTATGTACTCTCACTTTGATAACAGCATTATTAAAAGCCACACCATGTACTTACCGGCAATGAATAAAAGAAGATCCCAAGGAACAGAACTACAAACAGCAGTATTATGATCCCAAGAAAGATCCATTTGAACCGGCGCCAGATGATGTATTTCATCGTCTTGCAAGGACTGGTGAACCACAGGAAAGACGTTTCTGGACGGCTGATTGTAAAGAATTAAATCCAGTTAACTTTCCTTTCTAATGGATAAAGTGCACACAGTTACATTAAACACTCATTTATAGGGTTGCAAAACCATTACTCAAGCAAACCACGGGCATGTTTAGTATCCCTTTTAGAAACCTTGGGAAGCGAGTTCCTTATCTAACCAATGACTGTGGATAAATGCATAATGTGGCACAATACTTAGCTATTGTCATGCCGAGAGTCTGGGTTTTGATTCCTGATACATGCAGAGTCACAGGTTAACCAGGCAGGATTGATGGTGCTACAACTAACTTCAGTGTCCCGAGTTGGGGTGGAGCAAAGTACCATGATTAAACAAGACTACTGAAAAACACCCCGCCAAGTTTACAATTAAAGAATGGCCACTGGAGTTGAAGTACCATGGAGCCACTGTCAGTTGAACAGTATTCCAAGGGAATCACAGCTTTCAGAGCTCAAAGACGAAGCCTCCTCTGCCTAAGAAGATAGACATTTAATGGCAGGAAATGATGGAAATTCTAAGCTCTACGTGGCGCAGGTCTGGCCCATACCCCACTCCTGCGCCGTGGCAGTCACCCGAGCCATTTTCCGCTTCGTCTGGGGATCTAAAATGGACCGGGTCCGGAGGGACACGATGTTCAAATCTCTGGACATGGGCGGGAAAAATGTACCCAACGTGGCCCTCATCCTGATGACCACCTTCGTGTGCGGCTGCATCAAGCTGTGTGTAGATCCCCAGTACGCAAACTCCAAGTGTCACTACGTGCTGAGGTTCTATCTGTCCCCGGTGTTGCGAAGGATGGGCCTGGTCACATTGCCGCGGAACGCACCATGCAGTTGGGCGGCGCCGTACCACCTATCCTTCGTGGAGCAGTTTCTGCGGAAAAACACCTTTGACCACCAGTCCATCAGGCAGTGGTCTGCACGGAATGTCCTCAAGGCCCTACGGGAAAAGGAAACGGTGGATCCTGTCGGATGGTTCCCCGAGCAGACCGTCAAAGTCATTTGGCGGAATGCCTCATCACCAGAACTTTCAAACAAGCACCAAGACGTAGCTTGGCTGGTGGTGAGAAGGGCCCTCCCCGTCAGATCCTTCATGCACACCCGAAGTCTCGCCCCCTCCGCACAATGCCCCCGCGTTGGCTGTGGTGGGGAAGAGACTGTCGCCCACCTCCTCCTGGAATGTGCCTTTGCAAAGCAGGTGTGGAAAGAGATGCAGTGGTTTTTGTCAAGGTTCATCCCAAGCAGCTCTGTAACACAGGAGTCTGTGCTCTACGGGCTGTTCCCAGGGACGCACACAGAGACAAACATCAACTGCTGCTGGAGGACTATCAATTCGGTGAAAGACGCCCTTTGGTCTGCCCGAAACTTGCTGGTCTTCCAGCGCAAAGAGTTGTCCACCACCGAATGTTGCAGACTAGCACATTCCAAGGTCCAGGACTACGTGCTGAGGGACGCACTAAAGCTTGGGGCAGCCGCAGCAAAGGCTCAATGGGGAAAGACCACAGTGTAAGGTTCCCCCACCAAGCTGGACTGAGGGGCTGGAACCATGGGAAACCCCTCGAACTGTATCGTTAATATTCTGAATTGCTGTAAATGTAAAACTGTAATTGACATGACAATTGTGAAACGGAAGGGTTGGGAAGAAACTCATGACATTATTGAAAGAAACTGATCTCTTTTGCAATGTTTGTATTTTTTCGTGCTGTTTGGAAACTGTTTGGCAATGTAATTTTTACAGATTTTTATGAATAAAGTATATTTTGGAAATAAAAAAAAAAAAAATGATGGAAATTCTAAGCAGGTCAGGCAGCATCTGTGGGGAGAGAAACAGAGTTAACATTTCGGCTTTGTCACCTTGACAGACCTGAAACGTTAACGGTTTCTCTTTCCACAGATGCTGCCTGACTTGCTATTTCCAGTATTTTCAGTTTTTCAAATTTTTAGCATCCACAGTATACTGCTTTTGTATTAGATATGTAATGGCATTGTACTTCCTCCTTATTGAGTGTGGCTTGTGTGTGGAGAGGTGGGAAAAAAAAGATAGCATTCAACCTAACCTATAGATAGGTGCAAATAACCACCATGGTTAAAAGTATTAGATTAGTTCTGTTGACAATTGAGCTTAACCTCATTCCAAGACTTCAGTGCACAATCTAAGCTGATTCTTGAGCACATCAGCAGGTGAAATGTCTTTAAGATGGGATGTTAAACTGAGGCCCCATCTGCCTGGATGTTAAAGATCCCATGGCAGTATCCTGACCATCATTCCTCCCTCAACCAACACCAACAAACTAATCACCTACTCATTCATTTCATTGATGCTTGTGGGATCTTGCTGAGCACCAAAAAATGCTGCATCAATTTCCCAGTTAATTGTCATTGCTGTTTAAAGTAATTTATTGTATATGGAGCACCATGGATCAGTCGAAACACCAACTTAATAAATGCAAATTTTCAAAAATGGTTCATGGAAGTAAAAGAAAATTTACAAAACTGGAGTGGGCATCATAAAAATGAGTGGATAGGAGAATCTTTAAACAAACAGATGTACTCAACACCAGATAGCAATGAGCATGAAATTGTGACTAGTTGCCAGAGGCTTTTAAACGTCTAGGCACTGAATTTCCTTTTCACGTTTTCTAAATGCATACCTGTTGCAGTATTTGCAAAATGTGGCTTTCGATAAATGTTCATTGCTGGTTTACATTCCCCCTTCAATTTTCTTTACCTTTCCTGAAGGATGCTGTGTCGTGAGTGGGGGCAAGTGTGGGGTGTGGGTTTGTATTTCTGAATAGCTGTAGCCCCCCCCGAAGTGCTTTTTTATGCATTAGCAGAGACACATGTTAGTAGGCTACTCAACGACTGACTGACAGTGTAACAGTCCAATCCTGCCCTCACCCAACAACCACACAGGTTATCCAGTGCCCTCTGCTGGAAAGGCTCATTAGGAGAGGGAACCCAGGCAGATTTCCACCTCCCTAACCCAGGGGTATCGAAGCTTTTGTCTTCACTGGCTTATTCTTGTTCCATGCTTAGCCCATTCTGCTATCAGGAGCTGAGCCTGCAGCCATCTTGCTTCTTCTCATATACACACACTGACTGCTGCAGGTGATAAAAGGACCAGACATGGTTGGAAGCTCACCCACACCTGGCCTCAGCTCATTATTTGTATTCTTGTATAATAAGATCCCAGAGGGAAGTCAACAGTTGTGGAAGTGTACCCTGACAGGAGTCCATACTTTCAGAAAGTTTTGGTGGGGGGTGGTGGGCGGGTGCAGGGGAAGAGAATGTAGATGAAGGTTAGAGATTGTAATATGCCAAAAACAAAATACTAAAAGTTAAATACCTGCTCCACTCAACTCCATGTGATCATGTTTCAAAGAATAAACTAACTGCTGAAATGTTATCTATTTTTGAACAGTTGAAAGAACATGACTCTCAAATGGACTCATCATAAAGTAAAATGAATAGGACACTTGAATGCAAGTCCTGACTGCATGAAATAAGAGGAGATAAAAAAATCTCTGCTTTGAAAGAATGGGTCAAACCCATCCATTCATTTCAAGTATAGCCTGTATTCAGTGTTCAAAACAAATGGACCCCTTTACTTTAAACTGTTAAACACTTATAGGGACCTGTTCTTTCAAATTGTAAGGCACAAATATATGAAAACAAATAGAGAAAAAAAAAGGTTACTTTGGAGGCTCCAGTTTTGGGTTTATGTTGGGTTCATCTCTGGCTTTGCCAGCAGGTTTCTGGTCAGCCTCTTGTTCAGTGAGAATCTCCAATGTCATTTCAACTTTACCCTGGATAACAAAAAGAACAAAAAACACTTTTAGCAAGTTGTCTCACCAGAATAGGCATTCACAGATAAGTGGTACGGTTACCTTAGAGTACAGGACTTCTAGGATTACCTCAACCTTTTAAAAGCAGTACACTGTGCAATCCTTTTTAGGCCAATAGCCTGATCTCAAAAGCTGACTAAAGCAGGTATGCGATCCATGAATTGGGGGCAGGGTTATTTTCGTGATATTCTCAATTAGTTAACCAAACAGTTGATCTAAAATGTTTGTCTGGTATTCAACCATTACTTCAAGAGTTAACAGAATGTCAGTGATGGCTTTTCTCTTTCAGTTTAAAATTCTTTCAACAAGGTGTCATTCCTTGGTTATGAGTGATGAACGGAGCTATTAAAAAGCTTAATGGCAATGCCAAACATATTACTGTGGTTTCTGGCTGTCGAATCATTAATCAGATTGCCTTTCATTTCCCTTGTACAGATTCAAGTTATTGTCTGTCATATTTTTCTGTAGGGAAGATGTGCAGTGAAAATTTAATATGTTGCTGTAAAGTACCTTTGATTCTGTACAAACATATACATGTTATATACAGATACAGTAAGAATGAGAGAGGCTTTACTATATTGCTGGCCCATTAAGTAAGTATTTGAAAAGTTAAAGTTTTCTCCTTCTTATGTATGTTGAACTGCTTTCTTTGCAGCACTTTAAAACAAAACGCAAGAGCTTCCGCTTTGCTGGGGAGGGGGGTGGTGGGCGTGCTTTTGGTGATCCTTTACAAATTGTGCTAGTTTTCAGAAGCTTTTTTTTTTGCTCAAGTTTCTACTCGAAAATAAAATCTTCTATGAACCAGCACGATAGAGTAGCGGATTAGAATGCAATTTAAAATATTCAGTGACGTGAGTGGTAACCTGCTGCAGTTTTATTAATACAGCTGAAAATGGGTTTTAAAATGGCATTTTAAATCAATGCCCAGTGAGTAACCCTATTTTAAATAACTGAAAATGACTAAAACTATACATAACCATTTATTGTTTGCATTGGCGTACAGTAAACTGGTTTCAGTAAATTAAAAAATTCTTCTAACTTTTAAAAACGTGCTGATCAGTGCCCCTGTGCCTTAAGAAAAACTGAGAAACTTGCAATTAAGATTAGCTCCATCTGAGGGCACAACCATTTTTGTGGGTGGGGTCTGCTTCTAGTGGGCATTTTTTTTTTAAACTAGTGCAATAGATCATGAAAACTGGAGTTGTGTTGGATGTAATTTGCATTTGAAATTCCTTGATCTTTTGTGCTGATTAGGCTGATTTTGGGCAAACTGTACTAAAAAAAAAACAGCGCAACTCGGCAGAAACTCCAGGCCAAGAATACTTGGATCCACCTTTTTCATAATACTTCAAAAAGCAGAGTCCACATCCATATTAACTGTCTCGGAATTCAACAAGTCACTTCTACATGAATAAGTCACACAAATCTCTACCATATCTGATGTATATGGATATACATAAATACATATATAGTATATACAGTTGTAAACATATTTAGTATACACACATGCGTATACATACATTTATAGTCACACTTAGGGGGAGGCAGTGGCGATGTGGTATTGTCACTGGACTAGTAACCCAGAGTATTGCTCTGGGGACATGGGTTCGAATCCCACCACAGCAGAAGGTGGAATTCGAATTCAATTAATCTGGAATTAAAAGCTAATCTAATGACGACCATGAAACCATTGTCGACTGTGGCAAAAACCCATCTGATTCATTAATGTCCTTTAGGGCATCTGCTGTCCTTACCTAGTCTGGCCTACATGTGACTCCAGACCCACAGCAATGTGGTTGACTCTTATATGCCCTCTGAAATGGCCTAGCAAACCACTTAGTTGTATCTAACCGCTGCAAAGTAAATAAAACAGAACGAAACCGGACGGACCACTTGGCATTGACCTAGGCACCGGAAACGACAACAGCAAACCCAGCCCTGTCGACCCTGCAAAGTCCTCCTTACTATCATCTGGGGGCTTGTGCCAAAGTTGGGAGAGCTGTCACACAGACTAGTCAAGCAACAGCCTGACATAGTCATACTCACAGAATCATACCTGACAGACAATGTCCCAGACACTGCCGTCACCATCCCCGGGTATGTCCCGTCTCACTGGCAGGACAGACCCAGCAGAGGTGGCAGCACAGTGGTATACAGTCGGGAAGGAATTGCCCTGGGAGTCCTCAAGATTAATTCCGGACCCATGAAGTCTCATGGCATCAGGTCAAACATGGGCAAGGAAACCTCCTGCTGATTACCACCTACCGCCCTCCCTCAGCTGATGATTCAGTACTCCTCCATGTTGAACACCACTTGGAAGAAGCACTGAGGGTGGCAAGAGCACAAAATGTACTCTGGGTGGGGGACTTCAATGTCCATCACCAAGAGTGGCTCGGTAGCACCACTACTGACCGAGCCCTAAAGGACATATCTGCCAGATTGGGTCTGCGGCAGGTGGTGGGGGAACCAACACGAGGGATAAACATACTTGACTTCATCCCCACCAATCCGCCTGTCGCAGATGTATCAGTCCATGGCAGTATTAGTAGGAGTGACTACAGTCCTAGTGGAGACAAAGTCCCGTCTTCACATTGAGGATACCGTCCATCGTGTTGTGTGGCACTACCCCATTCTAAATGGATAGATTTCGAACAGATCTAGCAATGCAAAACTGGGCATCCATGAAGCGCTGTAGGCCATCAGCAGCAGCAGAATTGTGCTCAACTACAATCTGTAACCTCATGGCCCGGCATATTCCCCACTCTACTATTACCATCAAGCCAGGAGACCAACCCTGGCTCAATGAAGAGTGCAGGAGGGCATGCCAGGAGCAGCATCAGGAATACCTCAAAATGAGGTGTCAACCTGGTGAAGCTACAACACAGGACTACTTGCGTACCAAACTGCGTAAACAGCATGTGATAGACAGAGCTAAGAAATACCATAACCAACGGATCAGATCAAAGCTCTGCAGTCCTGCCACATCCACAATAAATAGTGGTGGACAATTAAACAACCAATTGGAGGAAGAGGCTCCACAAATATCCCCGTCCTCAATGATGGGGGAGCCCAGCACATCAGTGCGAAAGATAAGGCTGAAGCATTTGCAACAATCTTCAGCCAGAAGTGCCGAGTTGATGATCCATCTCGGCCTCCTCCTGAAGTCCCCAGCATCACAGATACCAGTCTTCAGCTAATCCGATTCAGTCCACATGATATCAAATGACTGAAGGCACTGGATGCTGCAAAGGCTATGAGCCCTGACAATATTCTGACAATAGTACTGAAGACCTGTGCTCCACAACTTGCTGCACCCCTAGCCAAGCTGTTCCAAGCAGTACAGCTATAACACTGACATCTACCCGGCAATGTGGAAAATTGTCCAGGTATGTCCTGTACACAAAAAGCAGGACAAGTCCAACCTGGCCAATTACTGCCCCATCAGTCTACTCTCAATCATCAGCAAAGTGATGGAAGGTGTGATTTACAATGCTATCAAGCAGCACTTGCTTAGCAATAACCTGCTCAGTGACGCTCAGTTTGGGTTCCGCCAGGGCCACTCGGCTCCTGACCTCATTACAGCCTTGGTTCAAACATGGACAAAAGAGCTGAACTCAAGAGGTGGGGTGAGAGTGACTGCCCTTGACATCAAGGCAGCATTTGACAGAGTATGGCATCGAGAAACCCTAGCAAAACTGAAGTCAATAGGAATCAGGAGGAAAACTCTCCGCTGGTTGGAGTCATACCGAGCGCAAAGGAAGATGGTTATGGTTGTTGGAGGTCAATCATCTCAGCTCTAGGACATCACTGCAGGAGTTCCTCAGGGTAGTGTCCTAGACCCAACCTCTTCAGCTGCTTCAATGACATCCCTTCAATCATAAAGGTCAGAAGTGGGGATGTTCGCTGATGTTTGCACAATGTTCAGCACCATTTGCGACTCCTCAGATACTGAAGCAGTCCATGTAGAAATGCAGCAAGACCGGGACAATATCCACGTCTGGGCTGATAAGTGGCAAGTAAAGTTCGCGCCACACAAGTGCCGGGCAATGACCATCTCCAACAAGAGAGAATCTAACCATCTCCCCTTGACATTCAATGGCATTCCCATCGCTGAATCCCCCACTATCAACATCCTAGGGGTTACCATAGACCAGAAACTGAACTGGAGTAGCCATATAAATACCGTGGCTACAAGAGCAGGTCAGAGGCTAGGAATCCTGCGGCGAGTAACTCACTCCTGACTCCCCAAAGCCTGTCCACCATCTACAAGGCACAATTCAGGAGTGTTATGGAATATTCACCACTTGTCTGGATGGGTACAGCTCCAACAACACACAAGCAGCTCGACACGGAGGACAAAGCAGCCCGCTTGATTGGCACCCCATATACAAACATTCACTCCCTCCATCACCGACGCACAGTGGCAGCAGTGTGTACCATCTACAAGATGCACTGCAGCAGCGCACTTAAACAGCACCTTCCAAACCCGCAACCTGTACCAACTAGAGGAACAAGGGCAGAAAATGCATGGGAACACCACCACCTGCAAGTTCCCCTCCAAGTCACACACCATCCTGACTTGGAACTATATCGCTGTTCCTTCACCGTCGCTGGGTCAAAATCCTGGGACTCCCTTCCTAATAGCACTGTGGGTGTACCTACCCCACATGGACTGCAGCGATTCAAGAAGGCAGCTCACCATCACCTTCTCAAGGGCAATTAGGGATGGGCAATAAATGCTGGCCTAGCCAGCAACGCCCACATCCCATAAATGAATAAAAAAAAACTTTAAAAATACCACAAATACAAAACCGTAGTCTTTGACCTACAATTTGTTTGCTACATATTTTAGAACCAGAGTGCTTTATTCAACAGGATGAATGACATACATATTTGTCTGCCCTAACCTCTGTTGATTTGGACTGTTCTTGCACAACCTTAGATGAAAACAAGGTCAAAAATAGAAGTTGCAAATCACATGAACTGATGTTTGGTCTTCAGAGCATGATGCATTAAAATGAGTAAATCTTACTCCAAATGAATGAGATCTCGAAGGTCTGTTAGGAATAATAATCCTACACTGCTGTCCTAACACTATGAAAATTGGCTACTATGATAAATCTTTGACCCATGCACAAGACTATTGATTGATGTCAATTATATTCTTCACAAAAACAAATGATAAAGGCCCACAATTCCAAGAAGGAATTAGAGACAAGTTATGTGATAACACAAATTAAAATGCGATATGTTGGGAGGTCCTTACAGCCAAAATGCGTTTGCCATCTTTCTCTTGGACACATGGCCACCATCCATTTATAGATTTTTGGGAAAAAAGTGAAGACAATTTAGGTGCTTTAGTTCCCTTCTCATCTGGAAGCATTTTCAAGTTGCATCCTGTAGCTGTTTTGGCTGGACATAGTGTGGAATTCAGGTCTAGCTCAAGGACACCTGTGAATCAGAGATAAGAACACCAGTATTATGCAGTTATACATGATGAGAATCAGAAAAACAACCACAAGGTTCGGGAGTTCTGGCACCATTTGCTGTCTGCTGCACTCTGTTTGCCCTCCTACTGGACTATAATCAAACTTCTAAACTAACAACCAGATTACTTTTCTGATCCTACTATTCATAATGAACAAGAAAGTCGACCCAATGAACTTTGAAACAAAGTTCAGTAGATAAAAAAAACAAGTCATCACAATCCCATTGTTCCGCCTATTGGCATTTCACTGAAGATGCTTTACCTGCAATGCTGAAAAACAAGGCCATTTCACAGGAAAGTGTGTGTGTGTGTGTGTGTGTGTGTGTGTGTGTGTGTGTGTGTGTGTGTGTGTGCGAGAGAGAGAGAGAGCAGATAAGCAGATTTCCTCAAAGCTTTCACTGATCCAGCATACAGTACAAATGTACATATTCTATTTAGCTACCTAATCAGTGGTTTGACTGAATATGTTATACTGATGTGGTGCCTGGGTGATATCAGTACCCTTTCTGTAACCTTAAGCCATGTGTTGCAGTCAATTGTTGGGTAATGGGACAATGAAAAGCATGCTGAACTGCCACTCAGTATTTCTGATTGTCAGCCAAATTTTATCCCCTCTTGAAAGTGTTCGCTACTTTACTGAAATACAGTTCCACGAGTCAGGGCTGTGACTCACTGACTGAGGTACAGTTACAGCCAATGTTCCCTCTAAGCTGTGTGGGTGTGTGGCTGCATGGCTGCACAGCAATTGGAAATGTGCCACGCAACAAACAAACAGGCCACGCACAAGCAAAGTTCTCTTTAAAATGCGTACACGCATTGCCGCGCAATCATAAAGGGACCATGCAGAGCAACAAGCTAGCTACGCACAAACAGAAGTTTGAGGGAACACGGATTACAGGGGGTAGGCCTGTCCTTGGTACTTCATCCATGATCATCAGGATCAGCAGTCTATTGTCCATGGAGGCCACTGAAGCCAAGAAGGATACTTCCCTCAACCAGCATCCACACAAATGCATTTCTAACAGGGGTCACTTAGCAGGATGGGAACGTTGGCCATAATTTACTTCTCTAACCCAGGGTCAATGCAGCATCTTTATCACTGCCCCAGCTGACAGCAGAGACTAGTGGCGGACTTGGGACATTCTTGTATGGCTCAGAAACAAATGACTTTTCATCACAGTAGCCAGTACAAAAACAAAGCATCAGATTCAAGGTGACCAACTCATGCACTTGGCACAATTTCGAAGCCCTCTCACCACAGAATTAGTAACTCGCTGCCTGCACTGTGCTGGTGAATCCTAGCTTTGTGGTTTCCTTCTAGTTTTTCTTGCTGTTTGGGTGAGATAAAGCAAAGGAACACAATGTAGGTGTAGCTAAGCTACAGGACCCACGGCTTTAATGTGTGCGGCCTCATTTTCCAGGCAGAGATTTAGATAAATCAAAGCTTTGAAACTGTGAAGGCAGTCCTTACTTCACAGCCAGGTGGGCTGTGGAAACAGAAATAAATCTGGGGGGGGGGGATGGAGAAGAAATAAAAGGGAAAAAGTGAGAAAAACAAAGAAGGAAGGCAAAGTGAAACAAAATTAAATTTGACAGATGCACCACACTGAAGGATACAGTGTTGGCTCCATTTCATAGTGATGGAGATAGGATACAGCTTTTCACTGCCTTCTTGCATTGTCAGGAAAAAAGGGCTTCTCATATTTACTGAAAAGCATACATGGAACATGACTAACTGATCTCTCTGGAGATTGAAACTGAATGTTGTCAGTTTCAATTAAAATATGAATGTTGCTGCAGTAGACTATCAGTTTCCATCTTTTGTATGCAAGTTCTAATAGGTGATTGGCTGAAAGGAAATCCTCTTGTTACCAGAAGTGGCTCAGTTGCTTAAAATGATAATTTATGGAAATAAGCATCTCAGGGAAAGCATATCCACAGTAATTGAGCAACAAACTGAGATTAACACACTGTCAAGCCATCCTCTACGCCCTGTACAATAGGCATAGCTCATTTTTGAAACTAATTGTGATTTGGTACAAGAGGCAATACTGTTAACTCAGATTTGGCCAATGTTGGCAGTTTTGAATACCTGACAAATTGGAGAAAGATCACAAGCATTCTCTCTGGCTGATCCACTGACTAACTAGAAACTTAATTTAATCTTTTCAACAGAAAAGAATTCTTCCATTTGACTGCAATAAAGTTTTCGTAATATCACATTCAGACAAATGCAGTATAGCTTATTTCATTGTGTTAAAATAGGGCAGTTTTGAGCTGTGACTAAACACTATGCTGCAGTTGCAATTTACTCACACTGTTTAGTTTTTAGACAATTATGATTTAATTTAAACTTATAGGTCAGTGCCATCGAAAAGACAGGAAATAATTTTTTTTGAAATTAGCCAAGTTAGAATACATCACTTAAATAAGAAATACACTGCAAGCATATTATAAAACAGGATAGAGAGAGAATAGAAAGAAAGTCAGAGCATTTTTAAAAACATTTAAAATCATTGGATATAAGCTTAATATTTCATTAATAAAGCTGCTCCCAACATCAATGTGGCATTACTACTGATGCACAACATTAGGTTATGTTTCAGGTCAGTGTCCATGCTCCCATTTTATGGAAATGTGTATACAGGGGAACCAACTCCCTGAAACTAGGAAGTCCAAGAGAATTGTTAGAAGAAATACATGGCTGAAGAAAACCAAAATTACTTAAATGGAACATGGATACAGTTATAACTAAATAAATATTCTCAACATTGCTCATCATTTTAATCCCATTTTTAAAACTATTAAAAAGTGCAAAGGTTTAAAAATAACAAGTTCAATAACAGTTTCTATGCACAGAAGCATTTGTGGCATGAGACATATTCAAGGATCACCTCTAATCTCAATGGCTTGCTTATATCCTAACAATAAATTGTTAGATAACCTAGAAATGTTGAGACAATGGTCATGGTTCTCTGGATGACCAGCTTCACCTCTTAGCACCTCATTTGGACTATGTACATAACTTTGCATGCAGGTTTGATGCCATTAGTATATGGAATTTAAAAGTGCAGATTTTCTTAGTTTGGTAATGAAGACAACAGGATCTTCTGGACCCAGAAACTATTATTTTGGAACTAAAAGATCCAGATGCTTAAGGCAGATCAATACAACTGTCAGGTGGTTGTTAGCAAGCTTGCCTATCAAAGGAGAAGGTGGCAACAGCTTGGTGCAGCTAAAGCTTTGACTTTTTTTTTTACAGCAGCACTAAGAGAACCCAAATCATGGTTCGGTTCCAAATGTCAAATTATAACTAGGGCAGAAAGTAGACAACAATAAGCATTTGTGCCAGTTACGCACCTTTTACAATCACAATCATCTTTAATCTCCTGCCACATAAATGCTAATTGTCGTATAGTAGCGATAATTTCTTTATCACTTCTGATGCAAGTGCTTCAGTTTCTGCATTGCTAAGCCAACTCATTTTATTCTGGGGATGGACTTTTCCCGGGCTTTTGGTGCCTCCAAAACATGGGATCAATTGTACTACAGGATTGCATGCAAGCTTCATTCTTTTTTCAAAAAGGGGCATTGAACTATTCAGACCTCCATTCAATATGACATTGCAGCATAAAGCAGGGTAAAAATGTCAAACTGGACCCAATTAGATAGTTTCTGATACGCAAGCCAGTCTTTTTTTTAAAAAAAAAAGTCCTTCAATCATGGAGACATGTCATATAGCTTATGAAAAAGAGGGGCTTGGGAAGATAATCAACTGGAAGGAATTATCTAGAGGCTGGGCCCACATGTATCCATGGTTTAGTACCCAACATGCCTGGCTTCCACTAAGACAAACAGTTGGCGCTGAAGCTCAGCACCTCTAACTGGTAGAGCCACTGTATGATCAGGTACACATTATGTCTATGCTAAGGTGAGAAGTTAAGAGGCACATCTTACAGCAATTTGTGCTGCCCACATGATGCTTAGGAGTTCCTGCTACCCATTTGCCCAGCGAGGACTCAAATTCAGACTTATTAGTTGCCTAATGCTCAAAATGGACTCCTTCCAAGTTGGCTGCAAAATGGTATATTTGACAATGAACTTGAAAGAGTGTCAATCCTTTGAACAGGTATCAGAGACAGCAACACTGGGCCTGCCTGACTGACCAGCTTGTCTGGCTCATTGCAAACAATTGGGAAGAGTCTGCCACATAACGCATGCTGAAAGCCGATGCCACTGGCACAGATCTTGCACAATATAAAAAACATGTTGGTTGCAAAGAGAGACTTTGCAATTAATACAATTGAGTGAAATATCAAATAAAACTTACAAGAATTTAAAATAATGGGCTTTATGCATAAGTTAAGTGCTAAATTAAAGGGCTTCTGAAGTCTTGACTTACATGATGGAATCAAATACTCCTGGTCTAAGTCATGAATGGGGATGAAAAAGCTATAAAGTGTTTACATGTTGAGTCCTAATAAATAGGACTAGTTTACGGGATAACCTGCAAATTATGATACCAGGCTTTGCAAAATTGGTACAAAGTGTTTTGGGACTTAGTACAGATCTCCTATCACACTGTGCATGGGTGATTGGGGATCTGGAGAACAGATACTAAAATGGGGCAGTGTTTAATCTAGCCTGTTCCTTTTTTACCATGTAACCAAAACCTTGGTCTAAATAGACTCATTTTGAGGTCAATAAGAAGCTATTCTAAGCTTCTCGAGTTAGGCAGATGCTTGAAATTCCCTAGTTCCTGCCCTTGGGGCCAGATTAGGTTATCAAGAAACTAGTATGAAATGACTAAGCTACATCAAAAGGAAACAACTGCATGGGTTCATTGCTATTTTACAAATATTGCTTGAGCCTGACTGACATCCTCCAAACTTCTGCTACAATCTAATACCACCTCCATTACCAGCATCCTAGTGCTATCAGACACTAGGATCCCTGTCTCCCAGTTCTAAAATTCAAGAATCTTACTTCCCTTCCATACAGCCTAGTAACCACATTGGTGTTACCACATCCTGGGATTCATTTCTAGTCCGGTATACTTTGTAGCTCTATCGCCAATGCTCTCACACCACTTCCCCATAGTGTTGCCATATCTGAGAGAAGCCCCAGCATCTACCCCACTCACCCTCACTACTGCCCAAGCTCAACAGTTTCCCACCCTTCACTCTAACCATCATTATCAGACACCAGGAATCATCTATAAATCACAACTCAGTACTTCCCATAACTGCTATTAGACTCCACAACCTTCCATCACAACACTATTGGGGAAGAAATAAGCAAAATCCTGAAGGAATATTCAAACAGAGCAGGTTGGCAGGGAAAAAACAGGAGATCCCAGGAGCACTGGGGTATTGAAGCAATGGAGAGATGTTGGGGGTTGGCAGAATTTTTAAGTCAATACACATCTTAACCCTCCCGAACATTTGAATTGATTGCGAGCCTCAAAATTAACATAAAAAGGGCTAAAAGGTAAAAATACGTCGGCATAGATACATACAATATTAAACCAAATTAACTCATTTAATGTCTTCATAGTAAAAAGGGGACCAAGTTGTAGAATTTAATGCCTAAAACAGTTAGACACCCCTCAAAACTATGCGGCAAGAGTCTGACATGTGGTCACCATAAATGAATGTACTGATATCATGTTGTATGTTAAATGGGATAACAGCCTGGCGGTTAGAAATGTGCATTCTCCAACTCACCACAAGCTACAAGAGATCGGTTCGTATGAATATTTGAGCATTTATCTAATATGTGCTTTGTCCAACTACTTCAGGCATCACGCCCATACATATGCAAATGCAAACATCTCAAATTTGAACAAAGAAAGCTTCCATCATCCTTCATAAAACACCAAACTACAACTGAACAGATGGGCAACATAGCAAGTCGAACATGGGAAGAGTGCATAAATAAACTTTCCATTGCACCACTATTCAGGAGAAAGTAAAAAGAGGGCCTTAAGAAATACCCAAACTAAGCTTACCAAGTATGTATGAACACAATGAATTCATGAACAGTTAGCTAAACTGACCAGTTAACAAAAATTATGAAATTGCAGAAAGGTTTTTCAAAATTTGTCTAGCTGCCATTTTGCTTCTTCAGCCTAAAGACAACTCATGGGTGCCAAATACAATTTTCTAACATAAAACATCTAAAAGTGAAATAATTTACAAAACCATATTTCCATACAATTCAAACTAGTGTTGGATGGTTATCATCAAATTTTGCACCATGACCTAACCTCTATCAGATATCTGAGGCTCGAGTTGGTCTGTGCTCCTGGTACAATCTGGCCCCTGGTATGACCTTGAGCAACACCTCAGACAGACAGTCAGTCATTTTTGACTACTATCTGTCTGCCTGGTGCTTTGCTGCTCCCTCACTCACCCCCAGTCCAACTTATCCAGCTCTTGGCACACACCTGACCATGTCTTGCCTAAAGCCGTTCTTCTGTGTGTTCAGCTCTAGTTTGTTTGACAGACTGTAATCACCCTTTCCCTCGAGAGCCCTAGGTCAGAGGTGTCCAAACATTGGTCATTAAGAGCCACAAAGGTGTGTACTATGGTGGGTGGGTGGAAAAAAAAACAAAACACCTGTAAAATCAATGTTTCAATTCTCTGAGCTCATCTTGTCCAAGAGACCCACCTCCTTCTCCCTCGATCCTATCCCCACTACACTGTTGACAACTCAATTTCTCTTCCTGGTTCCTGTGTTAGCAGATATTGTTAACGATGCTCTCTTTTCAAGTGCTGTCCATCTCTCCTTGAAATCTGCCATCACCCCGCTCCTCAAAAACCAACCCTGGATCCCACTATCCTTGAAAACTACTGCCTCATCTCCAACCTCCCTTTCATCTCTAAAGTCCTTGAATGTGTTGTCGCCTCCCAAATCTGTGCCCATCTTTCCCGGAACTCCATGTTTGAATCCTTCCAATCAGGTTTCTGCCTTGCCACAGTACTGAAATGGCTCCTACCAAAAGTCACAAATACATCTTATGTGACTGTGACAAAGGTAAACTATCCCTCTTCATCATTCTCTACATGTCTGCTGCATTTGACACGATTGACTACACCATCATCCTGCTCCAACACCTTTCCACTGTTGAGCAGTCCACCCGCCTGGTTCTATTGTTATCGAATCATAGAGTATTGCTTGCAATGGCTTCTCCTCTTGCTCCCACACTGTCACCGCCGGTGTCCCCCAAGCATCTTTTCCTGGCCACCTCCTGTATCTCATCTACATCCTGCCCCCTGGCAACATCACACAAAAGCACCTAGTTAGTTTTCACATGCATGCTGACGACACCCAGGGCTACTCCATCTCTCGACTCGCTAAATTACGAGACTGCTCGTCCGACATCCAGTACTGGATGAGCAGAAAATGTTCTTCAATTAAATATTGGGAAGATTGAAGCCACTGTTTTCACTTACTGCTCCAAACTCTGTTCTAGCTACCGACTCCATCCCTCTCCCTGGCAACTGAGACTAACCAGACTGTTCACAATTTTGTTGTCATATTTGACCTCAAGCTGAGTTTCTGATCACATACCTGCACCAAGACTTACCTCCATAACATAGCTTGACTTCGCCCCCACCAGAGCTCAATTGCTGCTGAAACACTCACCCGTGCCTTTACCACCACCAGATTTGACTATTCCAATGCACTCCTAGCTGGTCTCCAACATTCTACCCTTCATAAACTTGTGGTCACCCAAAACAGTGCTGCCTATGCCCTTATTTGCATCAAATCCCATTCACCCATCACTCCTATGCTCCCTGACCTCCATTGGCTCCCAAACATTTTGATTTTAAAATTCTCATCATTTTCAAATCCCTCCATGGCCTCACCCCTTCTTAGCTTTGTAATCTCATCCAGCCCCACAACTCTCCAAGATACCTGCACATCTCCAATTCTGGCCTCTTGAGCATCCCTTATTTTAAATCACTCCACCATTTACAGCCGTGCCTTCACTTGCCTAGGCTCCAAGCTCTGGAATTCCCTCTCTACAGCTCTGCACATCACTTTCCTCCTTTAAGACACTCCTTAAAATCCACCTCTTTGACTAAGCTTTTGGTCACTTGACCTAAAATCTCCTTATGTGACTTAGTGTCATATTTTGTTTTAAAATGCCTGTGAAGCATTTTGGGACCTTTATGATGTTAAAGGTGCAATAGAAATATAAATTGTTCTTCTCAGGAGCAATGAAACAATTTGCATGGATCACCCCGAGGTGTTGGGCTCTTTACAACTGCATAGGTCAAAGACTGGCCCATTTTGCACGGCATGCAACAATCGAAAAGGATGGCTGTCTAAAAGGATTTTCCAAGTGAACAGTCCACAGAAAACAACTAAAAGACTAAAAAAAAAACCAGATAATCTGGTCATGCACCTCATGTTTGCAGGATCTTGCTGTGTGTAAACTGGCTGTTGCATTTCCCTGCATTACAACGGTGGCTATATTTCAAAAGTAGTTCTTGGCTGTAAAGGGAATGTCTTCGAATCACAGAATGGTTACAGAACAGGAGGCCGCTATATAGCCTGTCGTGTCCGTGCTGGCTCTCAGAACAACTCAGCTAGTCCCACTCCTCTGTCTTTTCCCCACAACCCTGAAAATTTTCTTTTAGATAACTGTCCAATTTGCTTTTGAAAGCCAAGATTAAATCTTCCTGCTCCAACCTCTCAGACAGTGCATTCCACATCCTAACCACTCGCTGCTTAAAATAGTTTTTCCTCATGTTGCCTCTGGTTCTTTTGCCAATCACCTTAAATTGCGTCCTCTGGTCTCTCCCATCTACTCTGTACAGATCCTCGTGATTCGGTCTTCACAAAAGGAGGACACAAATATCATACCAGAAATGTTGGGTAACACAAGGCTTAGTGACAGAGAGGAACTGAAAGAAATCAGCATTAGTAGAGAAATGGTGTTGGGGAAATTGATGGGATTGAAGGCAGATAAATCCCCAGGGCCTGATGGTATGCATCCCAGAGTACATAAGGAAGTAGCCCTAGAAATAGTGGATGCATTGGTGGTCATCTTCCAAGATTCTGCAAACTCTGGAACAGTTCCTACAGATTGGAGGGTAACTAATGTAACCCCACTATTTAAAAAGGGAGGCAGAGAGAAAGCCTGATGTCAGTAGTGGGGAAAGCTCTAGAGTCCATTATCAAAGATTTTATCGCAGAGCACTTGTGTGATAGAATCGAACAGAGTCAGCATGGATTTATGAAAGGGAAATCACGCTTGATGCTAGAATGCTTCGAGGATGTAACTAGTAGAGTTGATGAGGGGGAGCCAGTGGATGTGGTTTATTTAGACTTTTAGAAGGCTTTCGACAAAGTCCCACATAAGAGAATAGCGTGTAAAATTAAAGCGCATGGGATTGGGGGTGGTGTATTGCGATGGATAGAAAATTGGTTGGCGGACAGGAAACAGAGTGGGGATAAATGAGTCTTTTTCCAAATGGCAGGAGTGACTAGTGGGGTACCGCAGGGATCGGTGCTAGGACCACAGCTATTCACAATATACATTAATGATTTAGATGAGGGAACTAAATGTAATAACTCTAAATTTGCAGATGACACAAAACTGGGTGGGAGGGTGAGTTGTGAGGAGGATGCAGAGGCGCTACAGGATGATTTAGACAAGTTGAGTGAGTGGGCTAATGCATAGCAGATGCAGTATAACGTGGATAAATGTGAGGTTATCCACTTTGGCAGCAAAAACAGGAAGGCAGATTATTATCTGAACGGCTATAAACTGAGAGAGGGGAATATGCAGTGAGACCTGGGTGTTCTCGTACACCAGTCGCTGAAGGTAAGCATGCAGGTGCAACAGGTGGTTAAAAAAGGCAAATGTTATGTTGGACTTCATAGTGAGAGGATTCGAGTACAGGAGCAGGGATGTCTTGCTGCAATTATACAGGGCCTTGGTGAGGCACCTGGAATATTGTGCGCCGTTTTGGTCTCCTTATCTGAGGAAGGATGTTCTAGCTCTAGAGGGAGTGCAGCGAAGGTTTACCAGACTGATTCCTGGGATGGTGGGGCTGACGTACGAGGAGAGATTGAGTGGGTTAGGATTATATTCGCTGGAGTTTAGAAGAGTGAAGGGGGATCTCATAGAAACCTATAGAATTCGAACAGGACTTAACAGGGTAGATTCAGGAAGGATGTTCCCGATGGTGGAGGAGTCCAGAACTAGGGGCCATAGTCTAAGGATATGGGGTAAACCTTTCAGGACGGAGATGAGGAGAAATTTCTTCACCCAGAGAGTGGTGAGCCTGTGGAATTCGCTACCACAGAAAGCAGTTGAGGCCAAAACACTGAATGTTTTCAAGAAGGAGTTAGATATAGCTCTTGGGTCTAAAGGGATCAAAGGGTATGGGGTGAAAGCCAGAACAGGCTACAGAGTTGGATGATCAGCCATGATAGTAATGAATGGCAGCACAGGCTCGAAGGGCCAATTGGCCTACTCATACTCCTATTTTCTATGTTTCTATGATTTTGAACACCTCTATCAAATCTCCTCTCAACCTTTTCTCTAAAGACAGCAGTCCAAGCTTCACCAATCTATCCCCATAACTGAAGTCTCTCATCCTGGAACCATTCTTGTTCATCTTTTTTGCACCCTGAAGTGTGGTGTTCAGGATTGGACATAAACTCCAGTTGAGGCCAAACCAGTGAGATTATTGAAAAGCACTATATAAATGCAAGTTAGCTCCTTTCCTTTAACAGCGACTCATAGTCAAAGCTATTTTGAAGACTTTATTATGACCATTCTAAAAGCAGCCTTTTACGCATTTGCTATGGACTTTAGCAGTGGTACTGGCAACAAACTGAATATAAATAAGTTAAAAACTGTAAATCAGTAATGTGTTTAACATTAATATAGTTACCCTGAGGCACAGTGTGGCTTTCGAGCAGAGATCCACCATTGACATGCTGTTCTCCCTTCGCCAGCGACAGGAGAAATGTCACAAACAGATGCCCCTCTACATTGCTTTCATTGATCTCACCAAAGCCTTTGACCTAGTCAACGGACGTGGTCTCTTCAGACTACTGGAAAAGATCGGATGTTCACCAAAGCTACTAAGCATCACACCTCATTCCATGACAATATGAAAGGCACAATTCAGCATAGCGGCGCCTCATTAAACCCCTTTCCTATCCTGAGTGGCGTGAAAGACTTGCAGGTTGGTAGGTAAATTGGCCATTGTAAATTGCCCCGAGTATAGGTGGGTGGTAAGGAAATGTAGGGACAGTTGGGGATGTGGGAGGAATATGGAATTGGTGTAGGATTAGTATAAATGGGTGGTTGTTGGTCGGCACAGACCCGGTGGGCTGAAGGGCCTGTTTCAGTGCTGTATCTCTAAACTAAACTAAACAGGGCTATGTTCTCGCACCTACACCGTTAGGGATCTTCTTCTCCCTGCTGCTCTCATATGTGTTCAAGTCTTCAGAAGAAGGAATTTTCCTCTACACAAGATCAGGTGGCAGGTTGTTCAACCTTGCCCGTCTTAGAGCGAAGACCAAAGTACGGAAAGTCCTCATCAGGGAACTCCTCTTTGCTGACGATGCTGCATTAACATCTCACACTGAAGAGTGGCTGCAGAGACTCATCGACAGGATTGTGGCTGCCTGCAACAAATTTGGCCTAACCATCAGCCTCAAGAAAACGATCATGGGACAGGACGTCAGAAATGCTCCATCCATCAATATCGGTGACCACGCTCTGGAAGTGGTTCAAGAGTTCACAATGGCGCAGTGGTTAGCACCACAGCCTCACAGTTCCAGCGACCCGGGTTCAATTCTGGGTACTGGCTGTGTGGAATTTGCAAGTTCTCCCGGTGTCTGCGTGGGTTTTCTCCGGGTGCTCCGGTTTCCTCCCACAGCCAAAAGACTTGCAGGTTGGTAGGTAAATTGGCCATTATAAATTGCCCCTAGTATAGGTAGGTGGTAGGGAAATATAGGGACAGGTGTGGATGTGGTAGGAATATGGGATTAGTGTAGGATTAGTATAAAATGGGTGGTTGATGGTCAGCACAGACTCGGTAGGCCGAAGGGCCTGTTTCAGTGCTGTATCTCTAAATATTAAAAAAAACCAAAAAATATTACCTCGGCTCAACTATTGCCAGTAACCTGTCTCTCGATGCAGAAATCAACAATCAACATGGGAAAGGCTTCCACTGCTATGTCCAGACTGGCCAAGAGAGTGTTGGAAAATGGCGCACTGACACAGAACACAGAAGTCCGAGTGCATCAAGCCTGTGTCCTCAGTACCTTGCTCTACAGCAGAGAGGCCTGGACAAGGTCTGTCAGCCAAGAGCGATGTCTCAATTCATTCCATCTTCGCTGCCTCTGGAGAATCCTTGGCATCAGGTGGCAGGACTGTATCTCCAACACAGAAGTCCTCGAGGCAGCCAACATCCCCAGCACATACACCCTACTGAGCCAGTGGCACTTGAGATAGCTTGGCCATGTGAGCCGCATGGAAGATGGCAGGATCCCCAAGGACACATTGTACAGCGAGCTCATCACTGGTATCAGACGCACCGGCCGTCCTTGTCTCCGCTTTAAAGACGTCTGCAAACGCGATAGGAAGTCCTGTGACATTGATCACAAGTCGTGGGAGTCAGTTGCCAGTGATCACCAGAGCTGGCGGGCAGCCATAAAGGCGGGGCTAAAGTGTGGCAAGTTGAAGAGATTTAGCAGTTGGCAGGAAAAAAGACAGAAATCACAAGGGGAGAGCCAACTGTGTAACAGCCCCGACAACCAATTTTATATGCAGCACCTGTGGAAGAGTCTGTCACTCTAGAATTGGTCTTTATAGCCACTCCAGGCGCTGCTTCACAAACCACTGACCACCTCCAGGCGCTTACCCATTGTCTCTCGAGACAAGGAGGCCAAAGAAGAAGAGTTACACCCCTTGCTAGAGTTCAGCTGGCAAAAGTGTGTAATTTATAAATGGCTAAATTCCCATTGGAAGTCCTGTATACATAAATTAAAAACAAAGACATATACCTGTCAAACAATGACCATAATAGCATTATTGAATACAGAACACAGAACCAGCAATTAAATGCTACACCAATGAAAGATTACCTTTGGAAAAACATTTTGACAGCATACTTGTTGCTGCATTAGAAAAGAGGCAACGATGACATCACTTCAGTTTAGCCAAAGCAGGTTAACCAGAAAGAGATAAACTGACAGGAATTCCATACCCAAATAGTCGTCCATAGAAAATTTATCATTGTCCCATATTTGAATGATTAGTTTCGGAGGCGTCCTGAACTCTGTTTTGTCAAGGCTCCAAAAATGTTCCTGGAACAGAAAAAGTAAGCTAATGTGGATGACCCATTTCACATTAATCTTCTCCCTTTCACCTTTTACGTGAAGCCATCTGTAAAGGCTTATACTTTCTGAAGGAGTAGGGGAAAGCATAGAATTTTAAAAAGATATTAGGTGCTACTTGCATCTTTTGGTTCATCAAAACTGTTTTATTGAAGCATAAAACTTAATTCTGTCAGATGCACCAATACTTTGACATTTGTAAGTGCTGCAGTAAAAAGATTTGAACATGCTTTTTTGCTAATATGGATTGCACACCCTAACTCTAAACACCTGGTTTGGACACACACAACCAGCTGTACAGAGTCAAATTAGAAGGAGCTGGGAAGAAAGCTGACATGAGTACAAAAGTATAGAGGCTACAAGGTCACTCTAATGATGCATTTTTAGGTCCAAAGAAAAGGAGAGGTCAGTTAGATATGACCCCTGCTAGCCCCAGCCATGGAATACATTTCTCCATGCAGTAGTATTCCCACAGAACGCTGCATAAATAACTGCTCACAGCAAGGGTTACACTCACATGGCTGTTAACATGAATAGAAGGAATGTACACTTACAAACAAGAGGAAATGGTGCAGGGCACAGGACAATAGACCTCCCTATGGGAACTTCTCTTCCAACAGGAGGACTGGTTATAAACCAATGTAACTGCCCTGCGGGGAAAGCAGCACTCAGCAATTACTGTACTTGAACCTGAGCATTCCAGAGAACATGTGTTAAGTCCATGGGTTTGGTTTTGTCCTCTATTGAGCGGAGTTGCCAGCAAGTTAAAAACAAGCTTCTGCTGAGAGTTAAACTTGGATTCTTAGCCCTCCAAACCACATGCCAATTCCCTCTCCATTAACCATTTAGCAAGATAACGCTTAGGATATAAGAGTTGCCTGAAGAATTTTAGCATTATGGCCCTTCTGGTCATGGATGACTGCTGTCTCACTCAGAAACCCACCTTCTTGGTTACAACACAAAGCTGTTCAGCTGGGAGGTACTCAAATGGGAAAATAAGTCTCCAGTTGAAATTTCCTTCTCCACCAAGTGATCTGTAGTGCACATCTGTCTTCTGCTTCTCATCTTCAAGTCCAACCATCCAGCTGTAAAAAAAGTCAAAACAAATCTGGTGATAAAATGCAACCAAATGTATGCTGAACAAAATGAGTCATAAACAAAGA